>NC_137499.1:31419490-31424490 GCF_041902795.1 Electrophorus electricus
GCCAGACAGTCTCGCGACATGCTGGGGGGTAACGGCATCGCAGACGAGTATCATATAATCCGCCATGTCATGAACCTGGAGGCTGTCAATACTTATGAAGGTGAGAGTGCAGTCAGCAGCTGACGATAGCAAAAGAAAAGGTGAGGGAACCTATTACTGGACAAAAACATTAGTTTATAAAACGCACATGATTGGAACTTCTCAATCAAACCACAAGGGGTCAATAAAGGTTTTAGGATAGTATCCTAATTCAGTTTATATTCCATAGCTAAAAGCATGGCACTCTAAATTCATTCTTCCCTGACATTTCACACTTGAACCTTCCAGTATTTTGTACTACAAGGCAAGAGATTTACCTCTACAGTACTGTATAGCCGTTTTGCCGCTTTAGGATTTATACGTATCCAGGTTTTTATACAGGATCCATTTCCTCTCTGCTTGTTGTAGGTACCCATGATATCCATGCCCTAATCCTGGGCAGAGCCATCACAGGTCTACAGGCCTTTACTGTGGAGAAATAAATCCCCAACTTTGCTGCGACCACTAGGAAACATGTAATACATAAAATGCTGCTGATTTTTAGTTAAGAATGTTAATGTCTTTCAAACAGCATGCCGTACAAGTAATTAAAATATTTGAAACTGATGATCAACAGAAGCTCAGACTATAGCTAATCTCTTATTTAAAAGCAGTCAAATTAATTACTTTAGTCTTCAAAACAAATAACTATTTTTATACTCTGTAAAAATCTAACTCAATAAGCATTGATATTGTTACTTTGCTGCACTTGAATTAAATAAAAAGTGAGTGCAACATTTGTTGCTATATTTGGGGCCTATATATTATGTCTCTTATTTTATGCAAAATAGTGTGTATGACATACATAACGTGCTCAATATTGTCAGCATTCAATGCATTTGTGGCATTTGGCAGTCGCTTTTCAACCAGACTTGTGCACAAGTCAATTATAATTGACTTGTTTAATTTACAATTATACTTTTTTTTTTTTTTTTTTTTTTTTTTTTTTATAAACCAGTAGGTTAAGTATGCATGCTGGGGATCAAACGCATGACCTGGATGTTATTAACTTACTCTGTCAGTAAGTTACAGGAGCACAAAACAGCCTCTCTCAGCATTCCTCAAATGACAACCAACAACGGCAGTCAATTCTGACAGTACATAAACAAAGCCTTGCTGATAGCGGTGGGACTGAACTCCACACATGCTGAGTGCAATGCCACTCTCAGCCACCTCATCTAAAGTCATTTAAGCAAGGTTTGTGCAGGTTTGTGTTTTTCAATGTTAAATCTAGAAACCTTGTTTCCAAAGTGCCACCTTATCAATTTGAGTTTACAACAAGAATTCGCATCAAATGAAGTAAAATTGTGTTTTCAAAAATAAAGTGCTACAAAAGTACAGCAGGATCATTTATGGTTAAAGCAGATCATTTTAATATAACAACCGAAGATCAAAACGCAAGGTCTCGTAACTCATCCTTAGTCTTCTATGCCTTATAACATTTTGTCAAGAACAGCTGAGCTAAATGAGTTTCATGTTGCTATTTTGACAAGAGTTGTCTTGCAAACCTTCAAATACTATACCACTCATAAGTTGCAGTGATTTTTAGCAATTAGTTTGGTCTTGCTACCACTAACAGTAAGCTAAAGATAGGGAATAAGTACACTGTTGCTCCACTCACATTTCATATAGATACTTTCTATATTACTTCAGTGTACCCTATCAGTTTTGGATTTCAGACATCTGACATTGCAGACATATTTTAGGCACGGTGAATTTTGTGACTTTGGAAATCTATTGGCCTGAGGATTGCTGTAGACCTTTGTTAATTGCTGCCAATGTCTGACTGGCATCCTGTAGCTCCAAGCTGAGCTGATTACTGCGCTCCAACACCCCTGTGAGCTCAATAAGCTTTGCCTGCATCCCCTGACTGTGCTCCTCATAGTACTCAAACATCTGCTCCTTCACCTGCTGGCACATCTCACTCACCTGCAGTCACATACAAACACAGAAAAGCCTACCTCATTCAAAGATGACAAATATATTTGGGTTGACAAAAGATTATTTGCCAGTTAATTGTGAATCTGATTTGTGTCAAAATTGATTTAGATAACTACAGTTCCTGCTTCTTTCTCATAATGAAATGTTCTTTGTTACCCTTCAATAATACACACAAATAAAAATGGTATGCGTTTGTGGGCACTGCTTGCGATATCTAAATTTGGTACCAGGCTAGCACCTGATTCTGAGTAAACAAACCATTTCTCCAAATACTACGTACACAAGAGAATACCACAGCTCACATTTAAATTAAGTATAAAATGAATATTTGGATACTGAATACAAGCCATTCTTTTTCAACCCTGAACATCCTGTCCTTCTCTTGTACTGATCATGTTTCCGTTCTACAATTTTAAATTTCCACTCTTCACCATGCCTGCCTAATTAGAAGGATCTGTGGGTGATACTTAATTATGATCTACTCTTCTCACAAAAAAAATTCAACCATACTCCTTTCCCTATGCATCTAACGGTGAAACCTTAAGAACATCATCTAGTTATAAGAAGAAAAATGAACTTCATACAAATTGAACTGATTCAAATTGTAATCTTGTCTGATACTGCATGACATTTTCTCAGGATCAGTTGAAAAGAAAGCTATAATAATTTTAAAAACATGCAAGATTTTTCCCCTGACCTCCTTCCCTCTTCAAAATTCTTACAGGCTTGCCATCTTTTCATGACAGACTATACCTTTTGCATTAGTTTTTCCTCAAAACTATTCATGATTTTCTGGTCCATGGCCCGGCTCTGGTTGATCCTCTCAATAAGGTCTTGTGCTTTCTTCCCAATATCATCAATTTGTGTATTAACAATATTGTCACCCCCAGGAAGGTGTTTTTGTGAACTGCTTGACAGATTAATGCCCGAGTCCTCACTTCATTGAAGAGAGAAACCAAGAGAAATGAGCATATGATCATGGTCGGAATCACCAACAGAAAATGTCTATCAAGGTACATCATTAAACAACTATGTTACCTTCTCTGGATTACTTGCCTCACCTTTGCTGCTCATGGTTGTCATCTAGGGTTACAAATGACAGTGCTTCATCTGATGTGTCATAGTGTTGATTATCTCTCTCTTCTGCCCCCTGCTGGATAATAAAAAAACGGAGCAGCTTGTATATTCTTTGTAGTTTTTAAACATGCAATAACATTTTCAATAGCAAAAATCTACAAATGCTATAATAGTTATAATTAGATTAATTAATATAATTAGATTAATTAATTAGATAATTATCCCTTAACCTTACTGCAATGGCCTTAAATCTCTAACGTTACCTTTGCTGGCAAAGAGTGATGGCCAACCTTAGGTGTTGACTGAAGTGTAGCAAAGGTAGGATGTCCGAAGAAGCGTTGAGCCATGACCTGTAAAGCCATAATGCATGCAAAACATCTGTCCTACAGCTTTGAATAATACAGATATGAGAGCCGTTTTGAATAATTTTCTACCTCCGACCCCAGTTATATAAACGTCAATGAAGGATTAGTTTATAGACATCGATGTATACAGCTAGCTAGCAAACTACACTAACTGGCAAACTAACTGTTAGTTGAACAACAGCTAGCATGGCTGTTAGCTAGATTTTAAAAAAAAAAAAAAAAAAAAAAAGAATAGAAACGGTTAATTTAGCACATATTTCACCAAGACTGAATAATTTTAAAACATAGTCGAACATCACAACTTTTGCCTTTTAAATAAATGTACAATTAATGGGCACTGTAATTAAACTTCTATAATGCTTAAGCTAAATAAATTTATTTTAGCAGTGTCTACTAACCCTGCGAATTCAGTTAACATTTCCCAACGGCTCCGAAACCAGCACGCGAGGAAAAACAAATGGATTACAGGCTGCAAGATATTTACGGGCTCTCAAACAGTGGCTATTAAAATAGCATGTAACCTTAAGACAGTTCATCCTTTGTTTGCGTTAACGGTATTTTGGTCAAACAATTCTTTTTCTGTAGATTTGGAGTTTAAGACTTGGCCTAAATAATTTGGGTTTTAGCAGAGCTTTTCTAATTTAAGAGGAACGTCTCTGATTTTTATGGATAGCTACCTACCGTCAGTTTTATTCCAAGGGAACATGAGAGTCTTTAACCCGTGATGCTACAATACTTCAGGCCTATTATGTGATCCCAAATTGGCGTGCTCCCTAAACAGATAAAATCATTGTGCCAGCCGTGTGCACATAATGGAGATAGTCGTTGTGCAGAGACACACACTTTAAAATAACAGAAAGAGGGACATTTATAAAGTTCTGCCCTTTCTCCTTTCTCCTCTTGTTGAAATTCAGACACATTGACATGCACTTATTTTGTCTTCTTTAATGTTTTTACTTGTTCATTGGCTTTGTCTAAATGTTTCCCCAACCGTAAAAATAATTCATTACACAATGTAAGAAAAACAAAATATTCTGTAATTAGACTGACTTTGGATTTTGTATAATAGACATGGGAAAAGACAAGGGTGGCCAAATTTCATTTCACTGCAAAATCTAAAATAGAAAGTAGCTAGATGTATGGAATGAGAGACGAGCAGGATGCTCCTGAGACAGAGGGGATATTTGAACAGACAAAACCTGAGAGTCGGATCATAATTTGAACCCTACTGCTGACAGAAGTCGATTAGAATGGTGGTTTCATCAAGGTCAGAAAAATCTGCCCAGAAGAAATGCATATGTTCAAACAATGTTGGTATTCTTTTTGGTTCCTTATGAGCCACAGAAGAAATAATACCCTAGACATCAGTAGGCATCCTCAAATGAGCAAAGGACATTAGGAAACCGAGACATCTGTAGCCAGTAAAATACAAGTAAACAGCTGTGCTATATAGCAATTTCATGTTACACAATCTATCAAGTAATGTTACATTCTATTCCTAACGACCAAACCTATTACTAGAATTTAGAATAATCTTTG
>NC_137499.1:31431990-31609490 GCF_041902795.1 Electrophorus electricus
CAAGAGCTGTTCCTCCAAGCTATTTGAGTGGGTTTTGGCTCTGGTGGAATTAACAGTTCTTTATTTAAAAGCATTTAAACTGCTGCTGACAGACAGCTTCAAACCCACTGCAAAATCATAATAGCCTTTAAGCGGTTAACACAACAGAAGATGTATATTTCTCACCTTCATGCCCTATCATTTTTACCTTCCTATTAAAAATCTGCAATAATATTATTCTTTGTATTATTTAAATATTAAATTTTATTTAAATGTTTTCTGGGTTAGAAATAATCTTTGCAATAGGAATTTTAATAAAACTGCTACATTCAAATCACATTACTTCGACAGAATACTTTAAAGAGTTAGCACATTTCACCAAGAAGTAAACACAACTTAATCCTTCACTGTCACACAGGTTTCCCTCAGTTCCTGGTGTACCAAAGGATTTGTGCCGAGCAATACTGGTTACATAATTGCCTGTGTAAGATAGGATTTCATTAAAATGAATTAGTCTTCAGTTCTTAGAACCACAGGCTTAAAAAAGTTGGTGTGCCTAGAAAACATTATAAAATATTATTTCCAATAATACATTAGTAAGGCTAAGGCCAAAAGACTTTAATCCTATGGTCATAAAGACTTGTGTAGCATAGTTGCTAACTAGCTCCAGTGCACAGCTGAAGCTAAATGCAATCTTGTGGTCTCATATATTAACACTGTGCAAATGCACCTGTCTGCATGCAGACCTGCCTGCTAGCCCTCCTTAAAGACATGTACGGAATCCCCCCTTCACATGACCACATGACAGATTTAAAGGGACGTTTCAGTTCAAGCTCTTCACTGGAATTATACAAATAACCTGTTAGTTGAGTAAACCCACAGAGTATCTCAAATCTCCATTCACTTCAAGAGAACCTCAAGCACACACTGAATGTTAGGTTTAAAATGTACAATACAAATAAAAGTCACTGAGCCACACAATTTTAAACATATTTAATATAGCAGTTTGAATAGTTCTCTTAATGATGGTTATGTTCTATTGTGATTTCTGAATGCCTGAGTATAAATGAATATTATAATGAGGCATGAACGAAGTAAGGCTTCTTTAAATATAACCATTAGCTTGGTCAGCTCAGTATTAAAAGACACAGATTCACTGATGATAGTTGCAACTGTCAGGATTGGGTAAGACTACTAAGTCAGAGTACATACAGATCTATTTTCCAAAATGTGAATTTATTTTACAACCAAAAGTTCCAGCTACCTAAAAGCATACAAACACTTTGTCAATGCAATATCCTGCATACAATGCATCCACCTTCCAAACATTTCTCATGCATTTTTCCTCATTCTACATGTCTGTTAACCTTTAGTCCTTTCATCACAGAGACAGATAAGGCTGTCCAGCAGTTTGTGTGTCACTGGGGAGGCTTACATAGAGTATGACAACATGGACCAATCCAGAATGCTTCTGTGAATCTATGATGTTTGCATATGATAATGTCCTCAAGCACAGGTTTTCATGAGTTGGTGGCCTGGCCAACAAGGTTCCTGAGGATGGCTTAAGAGTCCAGGCGACACACTGGGCTGTCATACACCATCTGCAGGTTCACTTTGTGCCCCACAAGTTCACGAATGTTGTTGATCCCATACTTGATCATTGTGGGCCTGTGGTGGATAGACAATAAGCTTTAAATTTCAGCATACATGTTTTTTCCCCAATCTTTATGTCCAAAAGTATGTGGACACCTGATCATCTATAAGAGCTTATGGGACATCCTATTCCAATACCATGGGAATTAATATGTAGTCTATAACAGCAAGTATAACAGCCTCCACTCTTCTGGGATGGGCTTCCACAAGACTGTGGAGTGTCTGTAGAAATTTATGCCCAATCAGTCAAAAAAGCATTTGTGTGGACAGGTTCTGATGTATGAAAGAGAAAGCCTGGCTCACAATCAAATATCTTTGCATACCTTAGTATTAACATTACCCTTCACTGGAACTAAATGGCCTAGCCCAACCCTGATAAACAGCCCCAGACCACTATTGCTGCTCCATCACCATGTATTCCAGTAGGTCCCATGCTGGCATCTACCATAACCAGATTCATCCAATGGACTGCCAGATGTTGAAACGTAATTCATCATTCCTAATAACTGCTCTGCCATGAAAACTCATTTTATGAATCTCCTGATGCACAGACCTTGTGCTGATGTTGCTTCCAGAGGCCGGTAGAAGCTCCGTTATGAATGATGCAATAGTAGATAAGCAATGTTTACACACCACGTTCTTGAGCACTAGGTGGCTCCACTCTGTGGGTCTAATGTCTCATGGCTGACCTGTTGTCACTCTAATTTCACAATAACACCACTTTCAGTTGACCGGGGCCAATCTATCATGGCAGAATTTTCAATCAATCAATCAAAATTTATTTATATAGCGCTTTTTACAACAGATGTCACATAGCAGCTCTACAAATGTCCAAGTCCAAACCCTCATTGAGCAAGCCGAGGGTTTCAGTGGCAAGGAAGAACTCCAAAGAGCGTGAGGAAGAAACCTTGAGAGGAACCAAGACTCAAAAGGGGGGGAGGGGCCTATCCTCCTCTGGCGAATTTTCACAAAGTAACTTCTGGAAAAGGTTGCATCCTATGAAAATGCTACATTTAAACAAGCTGAGCTCTTCAATACAACTAATCACACTGCCAATGTCTATAGAGAGTTTTTTATACACCTGTTAATGGGTGTGGCTAAAATGCTTGAACTAAATAATTAGGAGGGGTATCCACATACTTTCAACCATACAGTGTGTTGTGAGTATTAATAAGTGCTTCTATCACCATCATCTAGCACATTATTGAGTAATAAAAAATTACAAAGCTTCTGCAATATGTCAGTATTTTTTTCCTCCAATTCAAATAAAAAATTTACTGCAGGCCAAATAAATAATTACATGAGTAACCTTCTGTGGATTCTATTCTTATATACCATATATTCTTATATAATTAACTTCATGTAGACATAACCCCAGCTGCAAATATACACACATAGCTGGACCAGTTCTCCCATTATTCAGACCCCTGAGAATGGCAGATACCACACACATGCACGCACGCAACAATCCACCAACCTGCAAGGTCAATGTTTGAGGGAATCCTGTTTAGAAAGTGGTACAAAGATCATGACAGTGTGGCAGCCAAATTAGCGTTCAGAATTTTACTTGCACACTCAAATAAGCATTACTGAAGCCACAGGACTGCACATTGTTACTATAGTAATAAGCACTGGACTTTGACTCACCGCTCCAAGGACAGCCCCCAGGCGATGACTGACACGCCCTCTGGCAAACCCATAGGCAACAGCATCTCAGGCCTAAAGACCCCAGAGTTTCCGACCTCCACCCATTTATTCAGCCCTGACAGAGTGAAGGAAATGGAGAAAATAATGAGACAGATATTTAAAAGAGAGGCGGTATGAAAAGTTAGAAATAAAGCAGAAATGGGGAATTAAGAAAAAAGTTGACATGTGACAGGATCTCTGCCATTTATTTAACAGTAGGGTGGTATGAAATGGAGAATAGTATATTGTGGTACTATTTCTACATATTGTGATTGTGATAAGCTTCACAGTATATTAAAAACACAGTGATGACCTCTTGATACTCGTTGCATTATGTGAATGCTCCAAGTCATTACAACACGAAGGTTATGTGCAATGTCAGAGATTGGTCAGGATACTTACAGCACACACAAAAAAATGTGATGTGTTAAAAGGTCTGTAATATCAGTATTGCTGAGGCAATGATGATTAAGAAATGATATATTGTTACATCCTATTTAACAGTTGTTATAACAATTGTTAGGCTACCAAACCAATTCAAATATAATTTTGAATTAGTTAGTGATTCCTAAAGTAAATGCCCCAAAGACTAAAGAAGCTCCTTGAGTTGTGATGGTTCTGTTTACATGGATCATCCATGCTTGCTTCACCATGCCTTTGTCAAACATCCAGTGTGTTGATACTATTTATAAAGAAATTGAAAAAAATATATAAAGAAATTATAAACAGAATTGTTGTATCCAGCCTTGTTTACCTTTATGATAGCTGAACACCTCCATGCTGGGTTCAGTGTAAGGGTTGTAAGCAGGCTTGAAACGCAATTTAGTGATTCCTAAACACAAAAAAGGTGACTGTTTACATAGAGTTTTAAGCACAGAGTTCCTTGGACAAAACCCACAGCTTAACAAACTACTGGCCCATCCTTGATACTTAAAAGTGTGAATATTCAGGTAACAGGGGGCTGGATAGGAGAGCATACCTAGTTTGGTGAAGAACTGGTGCAGAACCCCCATCAGGTCTCCCAGGGTGAGGCCGTAGTCGGCCACGACACCCTCGATTTGATGAAACTCAGCCAGGTGAGTTGCATCCAGTGTCTCATTGCGAAACACGCGGTCTATAGAGAAGTACTTTACTGGTGTGAACTCCTCCTGAAGGAGAGGAAGGAAGACACCACGTCTTAGTTTCCCCGTTAGTTTTAACGAGCTGCCCGCGTCTAGAGAGAATGAGTGCCTAGGATTTACCTGTTGCGCTAGTTTGTAGAGCATGCGCGCGCTCACAGCTGTGGTGTGGGTTCGAAGGATGTTCTTCTGAGCTTCCTCAATCTTCCAGTCATACTTGTATCTGAGTATGACAACAAAAAAAGGTAACCGCCTAACTATAATTGGGTGAACCAGTATGTGAGTGGGCTCATCTACACTGCATACATGTTCCCCCAATTGGGTGGCTTCAAAATAAGTTCATAAGGGTGCCTTTTTTGTCTGTGTGTATGTACACATTCTCACCCCTGTGACCCATAGCCTCCTTCTGAGTGGACCTTTTTCACCCTTTCCAGGTAATCCTGGGGAAAGTCATGAGCCACAGCTGGATCTGAAAAATATTTGAACACCTCAGAACACCACAACAGAGTTCCCAAATGACATGGTTGCTGATTATCCTGCGACTCATCCTAAAAGGGGCAAACCAATGGATCACCAAAGTAATAAATTTGAAAATTTAAATCAACACCACCACCACCACCACCATCTCCATCATGAGATCACACACACTGACAATGGCTAAACTCTTACCAGACAAGAAGAAGGTGTCATGCTGGTCTCTCGCTGGGTGTTGCTGTGGCTGGAAGAGGGAATCAAAGTTCCAGAAGGAGCTCTCGATGAAATTATTGGTGGGCATCTCAGTAAACCTTAACCAAGCCACAAACATAGCAGGTTGAGATAATGTACAGCACCTCCAGCACTATTCGTAAATAACCATTTTCTGAAGCAAAGAAATAAGGAGTTAGGCAAAGCTACTTGTCTGTGAATGCATATGTTTCACACATTGCCAAGACAAACATTGCAGAAGTAAAGACAGCTGTAGGAGGTGATTGGAATCTACCCCATCTCTAAGAAGATCTGGCGGAACTGCGTCCGCACCTTCATCAGAGGGTGCAGGTGGCCAGAGTCTGGAGCAACACCCATCGCATCAAAGTTATAGGGCTTAAACTTCTTTTCCTTCCAGCTCCCACTGGGAGAAGGAGACAGAGATGCATACCAATATAGTTATGGACCTCAGAATTTCAGCTGGTACTACTGAATTTGTAGTTTCAGAATTAAGAACTAAACTGCACACTCTGAGCTTATCTTGGTCATTACAGTTAAGACCCATCGGCTAATATAAGATCAGCTGAAAGTGACTGTCAAACTGTCAATGTTGCTGATCTGGCATGATAATTATTTAATCTAACCATCATTATCTGGTACAGTTTAACTTGTAGATAATTAGAATGAGCCCAGAAGAGTGGCATTCTGGGCAAAATGAGGGTGAGATCACACTACATACATAAATACATACATAAATTGGATTGCAAATAGCTTAAATATAGATGCACTGAGCTGAGAACCATTCAATCATTCTCACAAAGGAACAACAACTGCTAACACAACAGCAAAAATGATACTCAACTAGTGATTAACAGATGAAGGTTTTAACGTAGGTTAAAGCACAGATAAGGAGTGTGTGTAAACCAATAAGACTTTACTGGCTTAGTTGAAGATTTGTATGTAAATTCAAAATGTCATTAAACTGCTTTCTTTTCAACACTAGGCTTTACTGTATAAATCTGAGTTATTTGATTTAAGTAAGGTTTTACATTTAGTAAAATACTGTAAAATATAGTAAAATCAACTAAATAGTACTTGAGGCTATGCTAGAGACTTATCTGGGTGGGAGTTTTTTAAAATTAAATTTCCATAAGTGTCATTTCCATTAATTTGATGGTAGATTGCTTTATCATCAGCAGAAAGAATATCATACTATTGTAATGAATTCAAATAGAACATTGTGTCAGGAGCCATAAAGTGCATGTTAGGTTCTAAGCTTACCTGGCAATCATCTCTGGAGTGAGTTCGGTCTCCTGTTTGGTAATGATGGTACTGAAGTTGCTGCCTTTGGTGATCCAGTAGGACTTAACTGTGCTGAAATCAGCAGGAAACAGTCAAACAAATCACTTACATTTAAGACACACTAAATTGCATCCATTTGTTTTATAAAAACGTAACTACATCACTAATAGGATAGAGCTACACTAACTACATTCTAAAAAGCTTTAAAATTAAATTTTACTAAGTAGCACTGCTGGATAATTTTAATTTTTACTAAACTGCATGCATACAATTTTTGTTAAGTGATAGCAAGCTGTTTAAGGCATTTACCGCCATCTGCTGGCCTGGAGATGTAGCAGGCCTTCCAAATGACAAAACAAAACATCCTACCCACTTTTTCCTCATTTAAGATATGATTCATAATACATAAACTTTCCGCAAATATGTATAACAATTGTCACTCAAAAAGAATATCTAATAGTGTAATTCAGGAGAGGCTTGATTTTTTATTCTATTAAATGAGATTACAAGAGGCTCCAGGAAAATGTCCTGTCATGCACAGCTATCACCTGAGACTGAGGCTCTAAAAGCTACTTTAGTAACAGAGACATGGCTTACACTTCTGTGAGCAGTTTTCGTTTCTTCAACTCATTCTTCTCTTTCTCCTCCAGCTGAGAGGAATGGCCCATCTGCACCTGCTGCAGTTTCTTCCTCACTACATCCTCAATGCTCTCTACCTGAAACACACACAGACACCCCACTAGCAACTAAGTGCCTTTATTAGTACTACTTTATGCGATTCCTGTAGTAAACATGAACAGAGTAAAGCTAAAAGTAATCATTATCAGGCAACGCAATGTCTTAACATAGGCGAGCTCTACATTAACCTGGAAACAAGCCCACCATTCTGAAAACTCGTGGGCCTCCCTCATGCCCTTTATCCAGATGGATCCATTTGTTGGACATGGCTTTGCTGAAGCCCACCTTCCCACTTGGCAGTTTCTACAGGACAGAAGACACACACACACACACACACACACACACACACACATACACACACACACACACACACACACACACAATTACTCTGTGTGAGTAACAGGCAGGCAGATGGGTTGTTAATACAGCCTAGGCTGTAGCACAGGTTACTGAGCTGTCCCTCCCCTCCTCCAGAGCTGGCTGTAACAGTTCAACCAGCCAAACCCAACTCCTCACCATGAGCTGACTCTGGGACAGACCCTCTTCAGGAATGGCTTTAAACACCCGGGCCTCATGACTTCCCTGCTCAGCTATCTCCTGTCCCTCTCCAGTCAGCTCCCAATGCTTGGAGGACCGCTGCTCAGCCTCAATCACCTATGGGTTGCAGTTACGTTCAAGTTCAAAGGGCTTTATTGTCATTTCAGCTATATACAAGTACACGGCAAAACGAAACAATGTTCCTCCAAGACCATGGTGCAACACAAAACAAGGGCAACAGACAACACACTACACAAGTGCAAACAATACAATAAATACAGGACTGGACTAATACACAATAAACAGACAGTGCATTATTTTGATCAGTACAGTACTGGGAATATGTAAAGCAGGTTTATGCATAGAAGTCAGTGACATGCTATACTGAACATAGTCACCGGTAGCAGCCAAAAACAGTTCAGAATACAATACTGATTTAGTACAGTATTCTAGCAGCAAACGTATTCTACGTTTAAATATTTGAGTCTAACAGGTCTGTCGTGAAACACAGCAGGCTTATGTAGAGCAGCTGCAGAAAGACTTTATACAGGACTACTATGTTGTATGTTCTTCATACAACAAAGCGCCACAATCTCACTTAGTCGGCAGCATCTGCTCTGGATTGATTTTTTTTTTGACAGTGTTGACAGTACGGCATATATACAGTCTAGAATGTATTTCACGTAGGCCTGTTGGTGGACCGGGATGTACACTGCTGTACACTGATGCTGCCTTAATTATTATAAAAACGCCAAATCGATAGCACAGCTAGTTAGCTCATTCACATTTGCACTGTTATTGCATCAGTCCAACCACAGTGAATGAACGAGGTTAGCTACATTGAGCTTAGTTTCCGCTACGCGTTGATTTGAGAACCAACCTCTCCGAGAGCCTGTACACTCTTTACGGCCCCAACAACAACTTGATGGTCAACTCCGAGACTGCTTGCAACAACCTGACTGTCAATGCCACCATCCACCTTGTCCACAAGCCGTAAAAGTGACTCTAATATTCCGGTGTCTGCCATGTTTAGAAACCCTACCTCTAGCTTAGCTTAAAGAGACCGGACGTGACATCAGCAACATATACTACCTTAAACATCACTGAAAATGGGCATACATTTTCATCTACTTATTTATTTCTACCGTAAATGACAACGAATTGTGCATTAAGGGAGGTAAGGCTAAACAGAACCTCTTGCCGAAGAGTGACACAGGAAACATACAGGAATATCAGTGCATAACAATGTGTCGTTTTGATTTAATTTATATTATTGCCATTTAATATTCATATTACATTAATATACTAGCGTTACTATTTAAATGTATACTATATTTTCTATTTATTTTTGCAAGTAGTATAGGCACATCTCAAAATTTCCAACTGTATCTCAAAGCTATTCATTTACTTTATGTCGATTTTTAATTTCTTCCAGCATCTCGACTTCTCAGCTGCATATGTAACTTATTCCTTAATTTAGTGGATCTAATCAAATGAATGAGAATGGTATGAAATGGTATTTAGCTAAAGAATAGTTGAATAAACCTTCGCCTTGCACAAATATAGTTGGTTTCTCTACATATTAGTTTATGGCAAATACGTAATATGGAAGTTGTTGATTGTCATCAGGCCATGCATCACTGCGGTAATCATGCAGTTCTCTACCAAGACATAAGAGGGAAGAATATTCTTGTGAACACTGATGGTTCTCACATAGCAGACCAGCGAAGTACATTTCCCCCCCAACAGTAATGCATTTTATCTGGCTTAGTTAAGCCACCATGAAAACATGTACCTACATGCCTACATGTACCTTTGTAATTATATTTATATAGAATTTGCATTTCATACAGCAACAACATTCTGTAACCATAACATAAGGATCAGTGAACATCACAACATCTTCCTCGAAAATAAGTTCTTTATTAATACAAACAACGTACATTCATAAACATTGTTTTGAAAAATAAGGTTCCCCCTCCCAAAGCACACTAAATGCTACTATGACCTTAACTTTAGATCTTTCACAAAACTGTCCAAACTGGATGAAATAAAAAGGTCAGCACTGCAGCATAAATAAAAGTGTACATTGACAGACAAATTAAAATGTTGCTGTTCAGTGTTTGAGGGGGGGGGGGGGGGACCTAAAAGTAAAACCTAAACATAAAATAATTCAGTCAAACAGTGGTCCAGACAGCATTCAGTGGCCAAACAATCTGGGATGAAAAAGAATAAAAATATAATCAATCAATCAATGTCTTTCCCCACCCAAATTCAGTCATGACATTTACATCATCAGATCTTAACATGCATGTGATTTGTTGTGGGTTTGTCAGAAAAGATGGAAAAAAAATAAAGATGGAAAGAAAGATAGAGAAGCACAAGCACACACTGACCAGAACACAGGACAGACCACTCAGCACAGGCCTTGAGAAGTGTGTGTGGGGGTTTTCTTGTGTTTTTTTCCCCCCACCCCTCTCCACTCTGTCTTTCATGTCCAGTTTTTCTGTTTGTGCCCCTTGGAGAAATTAACCGGGAAGCTATTGGTGAGACCAGTCAAGTACAGGTGAAAACAGCCACTGCTACTTTCAGAAGAGACACATGAGAGAAGAAGGGCCAGGGGTACAGGTGGTGCTGGGTTCAGTCTATCTGTACTGGTAGCTCATACTGGGGTCCCCACGGCCATAGCCCACTGCAGGGTTGTGGTATGGCCCAAGGTTGGCACTGTAACTCTGACTGGATCCTTGTGCACCATAGCTCGACTGGTTGCTATAACCTAAGAAAATATACAATGTGTGTCAGTTTTCAAAACCAAATTAACAACTGAGCAAATACCACAAAATAACTCCTACTAAACTTTTAGGGAAAAACTTGCCTTCATAGCTGTAGTCCTGACCACCTGCACCTCCGGTCACCTGGGACGGATAAGCTGTGCTGAAGTTGCCATAACCCCCAGTTCCACCTTGAGCTTGGCCAAAGATCTTCTTGCCCTGCCCATAGCCTTGGCCATACTGGCTGTAGGAGCTTTGCCCTGGGGGTGGGGGTGTTTGGAAAGCCCCAGGAGGTGCTCCCGTTCCTGGAGGCTTGATGCACTGATGCATAGGTGGCTTCTTCCCGGAGACTTTCGTGCCTGGAGCTGGGGTGGAATAGCCTCCATCACCCTGGTAGTACGAGGTAAAGCCACCTGTACCTGGAGCTCCCCCAGCTGGTGCGTTGGCTGCTGGTCCTGCAGTACCAGGAGCCTGGCCAACCAATCCTCCATTGGCTCCTCCATTATTATAATAATCTGGAGAAAAATGAGAGATCATTTTGTTTAACTTGCACTAAAGGTATCAACAGGACTACTACAGGAAAGAGAATGTTTTATTAAATTTCATATTAATAACTATCCTGATAACCAATGAATGGCTCCTGCATATCTAAAGTTTTGGTGCTTCTTTGGTGCATATAAAAGGAATTAATTTGCATTTTGTAAAATTTGTCTAAACATAGGATTAACATTTTTACAGAAGCTAAATTTTCCTCTTTGCTACTGTATCACGCTACCAAATCAAACAATCCATGTGTATTCATGCATGATCTTTTGTAGTAATGCATCCTTTACAATGAAAGCAGTCTCAGTATAGAACATCATTTGCATTTAAAGTATTTAGCACTCGCATTTGTCCAGAACGACTAATAATTTCAAGGTTACAGAGGTAGGTGAAATGTAGCGTTAGGAGTCTTGCACAAATCAAATCAAATGCCTTTTATTGTCATTGCACAATGTGCAACGAAATAGCATAGGCACCTGCCCAGATGGGGTTTGAACCAAAAAAAGATTTCTGACAACACATGAAAAGGACTTAGCATAAACCATATTTTACGCTTCATCATGGAAACTATAAAAGCAACAGCAGAATGAACAAGTTGAGCAGGGCAGATTGGTGGTATATTCAGATCAAGCACTGATATGTAGCAGGTACTTCAGAAATGAGAGTGACAATATAAAAGGTTTACAGCTCATGCTAAACAATGGATTACTCCAGGAATCTCAGACATGGTTAGCTGATCAGAAATGATCAAGATGACCAAATATTGTAGCTAGTATTATTAAAACCCTTTAATGGTTGTCTTGCTCAAGGAGTTAAACACATTAGTGCATTCATATTTTGATACACTTGGCATGACAACTTGTGCCAACTTTTGTACGGCAATTTTAAAAAAACAAGATGATTAAGTACAATAATTATGCTAATTGTATTAGAATGAACAAAAAAAAAAAAATCTTATATCAAGCTCCTTAAAGACATTCAGAACCATGTCAAAGATGACTATGTCAAAGTCAATGCAAACACAACATCTCACATAATAATTAAAACAAACCTGGCATGTATCTCACAGAGCTTCAAAAGAGAACCTCACGTTTATTAAAAAAAAAAAGATACAAAATATGTTCCATAAAAAACTTAAATGCAGTCAGTAGGTCTCTGTAGTGTTTCACAGCATCATTCCATATCATGGTACTTCAAATATTTTCAGAATTTATATGGACTATGACAAATCCAATTTGTCAGATAGAAATGACATCTTAAAAACCAAGAGAATAACACTGAATCAAAAATGAATGGCAATGCATGGAAGTGAGTTATTATAACATTTGTAGACACGCACACAAAAAAAAAAGAAAAAAAAAGTGTTTTTTAGTGCTGCAATGAATATCCACAATATTGGGCCAGATAGCACTCTCAATCTGTCCATCCCCTCCTGCCACTGCCAGCCTTCAAGTCATCATCTAATTTGGAGAGCATTACTACTGTGTCAGTAATTGCTGCAGTCAAAAGCAAACTGTCATTTCCCCCCTCCATTGTCTGCAGGGAGAGGTGGCAGCTGAGTCCCAGTGGAATCCATAGTGCAGTGCTGGGCGATTGCTGGGTTTTATGGTGCACAAAGAGATAAGAGGACTTAAATCCATTGGAAGTTTGTCATGGATTGTACTGCGTACAAAGCTTCCCGCTCCCCCTCCCTTTTTTGTCAATTACAATTCGCATGAATATTGAAAACATCGGATGTTCTATGTTGCAAACTCGTGGTAGCCATAGCAGTCTGAGACAAAGTCACCTAAAGAGTGAGACAGAGCAGAGAAGCACAGAATTAGATGGTTTTTTTGTTGCCATAAAAATGGCAAGAGTCAATGGTTTCAATCAGCCATTAAATTGACTTTTTAAATTTTTTCTTTTCTTTTTAGATTTCTCTGCTCCTGTCACCCTCAGGAGTTCTTTCCTCAGAAAATGGCACTGGAAAGTTGGGAACATTTCATGTTTTTGTTTTTCGCTGAGGAAACATTAAGAAGTCAAGAGTTTGCAGTCCATGGCTCAACAAAGCAGAGAAATGTAAAATCACAGTTCAACCTTGAAGTAAAAATACACTTCACATTGCCCCCCCACCCAGTACACACATTTCCAAACTTTAAATCAAAATGAACATGCAACAGCCCTCTGTATTTAAAATCTCATTTCCCCCAATAATACAAAGAGTTACAAATGAGGCCATTACAGACCTCCTTCCATACCATGGACAAACTGTTCCAATTCCATAATCAAAATAAAAAATTAAATAAGAAAAAAGCATAACACAGAAGAAATACACACTCATCAGCCACCTTTCTGGAAATATCCATCTTGTACTTATACTCGTTGGCCACTTAATGAAGCCATCCAATGTTATTGGTGAATTTATAAGTGTTTCATAACAGACTCACCTATTGACATGTATGATTTCTAACTCTGTCCTGTTCATCATTAGTTAGTTACTGACCACAGGACCACCGCTGACAGAATATTATTTGGACTACTCACAACCAGATTTTATCATCAGTTATGCATTTTGCAGGTGATGAATTAAATCTTACTGAAAATGCCAAATGTTCAAGTGTTGTTTCGTGATTTTTTTTCCCGATAAGTACTGGTTTTATTTCTGAGGGGATGGTCAAGATCTAGACCTGTGGGCTAGAGGACAACTAAAATGTACTTGGCAAATGGGCTGCAAGACTAACCGTGCACTTACAAAATATTTCTAGTAAAGTGGCTGTGTGTACAGGGAGATGGCAAAAGCATCATAAAATATGCAGTGCACAGGAGTTTCATATTTTGTGCAAAAAAAGAAAATGAAAATACATCAAAACACAAAGAAGGATGTAGTGTGCATAGGTTGTCAATAAATCCAGGGTGAAAGAGAAAAATACTCACTGTAGCCAGAGTTAGCATTGTTCCCATAACCATAACTCCCATAGCCACCTGAAACATAGACAAACATAATGGACAAGTATATAGCATTTCACATTATATCAAAATTAAGTTTCTAACTCTGTGCCTACTACAGTTGTAGAATTTCATAGTTACACAACTAAAATAATATACATTATATATATATTACATAAAATGTTGACTCATGTACAACACCCTTAATTTATAATTACACTTGAAAAAGTTGTGTAGTTTATAATGGCATAAAACTTGTGCCATTCATTTAATTCACAAGCATTAAATTCCAGCAAAGATTATCAAAATCCTGTTCAAACCCTAAGTGAGAAATTTAACTAACACATTATTAAGTACAGTCTTTACCTTGATTATATCCTCCGCCATTATTAAACCCTCTGCCCCTACCCCGCCCTCTTCCTCTGCCTCTGGGATTGGCACTTGGGTCAGCAGGTGGACCACTCATCATTCCAAAGCCAGGAGTATGCTGAAAGAAGCAACCAATCAAAGCAGGAAAACACTCTGTACGAGGGAATAAGGAGCCATGTCACTTGTGTCCCCAAGAAGCTTATCTGACAAACAAGGTTACATAAGTACAACCCACAACTCAACAGGCATTGGGGTACTTTAAAAAGAAGGATAAAGGGGATCAGAACCTGCATGCTTAAACAAATAGAGCTTTGATATGTCTGATTCATTGTCTACACCAACGATTTCTACTGTAGCGTTTGAGGATTCACAAAATTCCAACATTCTCTTAAATGCACTGAAGACAATAATGATTTGATGTCTTGAAGCAGATGTAATAAAACTGGATAAACATGTGCAACATCTGACTTGGGAAACAAATAGATATGTAAAACAGGTAAATGTACATTCCATTTACCAGATCATGGTGTTATTTGCTGAAATGACTATTGAAATCTCTACTTAAGTGGCCACTGTTTAGCACAAGAAGATCAGATGCATATTTGATGTTTGCGTATGATGTTTGTGCAAGTGTATTGCGGGCGTGTTGCTCGGCAACCACAATATGGACAAACAGAAAAAACAGATGGGTTTGCATTACCAAGGATTTCTTTTTCTTGGCTCCCTCCGAGACAGAGCCCTCTGGGAAGAGTTTCTCTAAGGCGGCAAGGGCAGCATAGGCCTTTGCTACCTTCTTATTGGAGCCCGTTCCCTGGAACTTCTGTCCATCTATCTCCACCTAGAAAGCAGATAGAATGGTCCAGTCTAGAAGTGCCAAGTTGCCAACACAGCTGAGTATCTAAAACTAAAAACTATATTCCAGGTCACACCAATTAAGCCGTCTCATTAAGCATGAATAAGCAAAATGTTCCCTATGGGCTGGAATGGGAGCATGATCTCACCTCCATGACAAAGCGTTTGTCATGACTGCCACCTGTCTCTGAGATGAGCTCGTACTTGAGGCCTCTGCGTTTCTCATTCAGCTCCATCACTGGGTTCTTGCCATGCTTGGTCAAAATGGGGCCCTGCTGCCGAGCACTCTAAGAGAGAAAGTAGTAGTAACTAAATGGCTAACTAACATAATATGTCTTTGCTTTTATAAAACCATAAGACCTTCTTTGTCATACCTCACTTTTCATCCCATAGTCTTTACCCTCCAAGACCTTTCAAGATAGTCAACTCCTATGTTCTTATTTTCCTATGTTCTTAGTTTTTTACATAAATCAGCTTTGGCAAGCCAACCCAAAATTAATGCATAAACCTTTCATTCCAATTTCAAATTCAAAGGTTTTATACAAAGCACATTCTATTATGCGATGCTGACTCATCTTAAAATTCCTTATGTATTTTTCCAGCCAGCACAGACCATTTAATTATCAGTATAATATTAGTTACCTCAACACTCTCGGTGGGCTCAGAATTTGTAGTCACAGTGGATAGGGTTTCGGTTTCAGTGGGTGTGGTTGAGGTTTTCACATCCTCTTCTATGGTTGTGTTTGTGGTGCTGGTGGTGGTTGTGGTAGTGGCTGTGGTGGTGGCCACCTCCTCTGTTTTTACTGGTTCAGCAACCTTTTGCTCCACCCCTGTGGGCAGACCCATGTCCTGCAAAACCTACCAATAAAAACAGTTGCATTGAGAACTATTCTACATTTGTTCTTCCATTAATGGCCAAGTCCACTGCCTTCATGGCATAATTCAGCTTTATAAGCATAAGGTACATGGAAAATTAGTTTTACATAAATTATCTTGTGTATTTGTTACTTTACCATACCCTGAATCCTTAATTCACAATGGATGTAACATTGTAGTTGTCATTTTGACACTTAAGTGAAACTTGGTTTGCACAAAATTATTACGTTCTATACAACATAATTAGCCAGAACAAGAGATGCAGGCTTCTTACCTTAATTGCTACATGTAGTTTGGCAGTGCGTTTAGAAGGGCCAGAGGCTTCATAATTCTTCCCATCAACCTCAACAGCCATGGTGAAGACAGGAACATGAACAGGACCAGTCTGGGAAATAAGCCTATACTGTAGACCAGGCTTAAGCTGGTTCAGTCGCATCAGAGCGTTCATGGCCTGGGGAGGCTCCGCCCTCTCTTCTGGGGCTGCAAGTCATGATGGCAAACACTTCAGTTTGGGAAATATAAAGCTTTCACCACTAGAATAAATCATCTTAAGTTACACAGCTTCAGTATTAGATTCATATAAATTTTCTTATCAAGTTAACAGATCAGTTGATGCTATTAATCTTGCTCTTTAGTACATTTTAAGATATTTAGTCTGCTATTAATTATGTACGAGTTATTTTTATAGATTTCAGCTCAGCTTTTAATACAGTGAACATCACTAAACTCTTTCAGAAGTTAATGGATTTAAACATTAATTCAGCTCTGTCATTGGCTTCTGTCCTTTATAAGGAAAGTAAAACAGTTAAAAGTCAACAACCTAACATTAGTGTTCATCACTCAGTACAGGGGTGCCTCAGGGCTGCATAGTCTCCATGGCTTTTGTCCCCATTATAAGTAATGATCTAGTACGTTACAATGAATCTTGTGAAATATGCAGATGGAACCATCATAGGTCTGATTACAGATAATGAGACAAGTCATCAGCAGGAAGTGAACAGATCAGTAACGTGTGCCAACAATGATCCCTAGCTTAATACAGCTAAAACAGTGGAGATCGATGTAGAGAAGAATGATTATTAGTTGTAAATTCTTCAAAATTATTGGGAATGTATATTAACAACTCTTTGAGGTAGAGTATTAATTCTGATCATATTTTTAAAAAAAGATTCAATAAAGGTTGTGCTTGAGACAATTAAAAATATATAAAGTAAGAAGAAATGTAATGGTCAAATTTTTATTATTTATATTGAGAGATATCACATTTATTTATATTAAGTTTGGAATGGAAACAGAAATTCAGATTCGTAACAAAGTGCAAGGTATTGTTAGCAAAGCTCCAAAGATAATTGGGAGCTCGCATCCCTCAGCAGACTCTGTTTACATTCAGTGTACTTTTAAGCGAGCAAAGACAATAATTATGGACTACTCTCATCCAGCGTTAACATCTTTTTCAATCACTTCCTTCTGGGAGAGGACATCAAAGATACAACCCTCTTTAAGAATGGCTTTCTTACTGTGAAGTTGTACTCTACTCTAAAGAGTTTATCATCGCAGTCTGTCTGCAAGATTTCAGTCTTTGTAAGAAAGCACTGATGGAAACACTGTAGTTTTCCATGATCCTCCTTTCAAATGTTGTATATTGTCATTTAATTTTGTATGTTATGTGTATTGTGTCACATCGTTGATTTACATCTTGTTACACCAGATACAATTACCACCAACATGTCACATCACATTTACAGCATTTAGCTAATGCTTTTTATACAAAGCGACTTACAATTATTACTGAAAACAACTTGAACAACTGAGGGTTAAGGGCCGTGCCCTTGGCAGTGGTGGGGCTTGAACTGACAACCTTCCAATTACTAGTCAAATACCTTAACAACTGAGCTACCACCGCCCTTCATAGCAATAAAAGAATCAATCAATCAAGCAACAACAGAAAATTACAACAGCCTGATTCTGAATGTGGGGCACTTACATTTCTTTTGCAGTTTCTTCTTCTTTTTATTAGGACTCTTATCGTCACCACCCTCTTCTTCCTCTATAGGCCGTTTCATGGGTGGAGCATAGGTTGTGCTTGGGGGAATCTGAACTGTAAGATCAAAAGGTAATCATATGCAATGTATCACTCATCTGTTCATCAATAACCTGCATTGTAAACCAATATACACCTAGGCGCTGAATGAAAGTGACACTATTTCTTATCCATCTTCTTTGTATTAAAGGACAACTAAGAAACCTGTATAATCAATGGGAGTTTCACTCTTTGGTTTTCTGGGCATTTTAGAAGGCAGTGGGTCCATGCCAAGTACTTTGTGAAGCTGTCCAAATGCTGAAAGCCTCAAGGCATGCTGTCAATTAAAAAAAGAGGATAGGGAAAGTCTTTATACTCAATCAGGAAAATTTGCACACACACACACACACACTGGACACCATAAACATACAAGATACCTGAGAACTCTGGGTGATGTCCTCTCGTTTTTGGCTGTCCACATGACCAATGGCATCAGTGGGCTCTTTTTCACAGGGGTCAGAAATGCCTGGGCCATCTAGAAAATTTTAAAATCTCCACTGGTTTTTTCTTCTAGCCATAGGTTTTATTTCTAAAGTAGGAAAATGTTCAATCAATTACCAAACATCAGGATTCCTGAAGCCAAACACTCCAGAACTCGTCGAAGAGCCTCCCCTGCTCCCATAGGCCGGTTCCCTGTGCCAATGGCCTTCTCACACAGAAGTTCCAAAGGCTTTAAGGGAAAAGCACACTAAATGTTAATGGTGCCACAGCATTCTTGCAGTGTATTTGTCTTTGTCCCATCCATACCTCGATCCTATATGCACCCGTTTTCTAAGCATATTCAATATTCAGAGCATGTAGCTAAAAAAAACACAAAATTAAAACTCTGTTTTAAAATATTTGTGCATCTTCCAGTAAACAGTGATTTCAAGGAGCATGTTATTTGATTCAGGGTGCGGACAGGTGGCAGTCACAATGGCTGGTGTGGACACTCACCCAGCCTCTGAGTGGGGCCCAGGCAGGGACACGTGTGCAGAGGTCCCTAAGGATCCGTATAACGATGACACAGGAGCGCAGCCCATTGGCCCTGGCCTAGAGACACAAGCAGGAAGGAGACGAAGACGGATGCTAGCTTAGCCCCATACATTCACTAACCAACACCAGACCACAACACAAAACCTCAAAGGAGGGGTAGTGCAGCTAGCATTATTAATGTCTTGGGAAATTAGACATTTTATTAAATACCAAAAAATAACAAAAGGGGAAAAACCCACAAAAAACCCAAACAAAAAATAAAACATCTTTATTTATCTGAATGAATATGCTGCATTCAAAGAATGTTGCATCTAAAGAGCAGATAATGGAATTCAGTTTTGACTAGCTTTAATATAAATGCCTAAAACTTTATTTAAAAACAAAAACAGGAAAAAAAAATCCCCCTCTTAAATGTTAGTCCATTAATTATAAGTCTTAACACAAGTTCCTTTGATTCGTTGTATAAATGCAGTCATTTTAAGCTATAAAAAGAAGCCAAAAGGTCAGCTAAGGTGCAATATTCTTTTTGGGCACACACAGCACAGGAAGAAGCTGGTGAAGTTGGAGTTATGTACTTAAGGACAAAGACTACAAAAGATGGAGCAATTAAGAGTAAAGAGACACCAGACTATATTCAACTCCAACAGCCCAGAAGGTGTACAGAAGGTATACTAATTTTACTTGAGAATTTTCTGCATTTTGTGGTAAAACAAAACTTAAATAAATAATCAAGAATTTGGGTAAGAAGTTTAAACTAACAGAAACACTGCACCGGATAAATACTGAATCTAACATTAGCAACAAAGATGAGACTTGTCAAACCAAGATACAAACCATTTAACTAAATGAACAGCATTTCTAAGAATACTCAAGCATGACAGTTAGGCTGGGGCATCTTTAAAAACACCATATACAATTTATCTGTACAATGACAGTGATCATATCTGTTAAATATCAGCCCGGCACTGGTCTGGAAGCATTGACAAAGATTCCCCACAAATCCATCTAGCAAGAACTGAACATCCTACAGCAGGCGAGACTGGAAGTAAATTAATAAGAATAAAAGCTTGACAATTAAGCACACCCAAAACAAAAACAAAAACAACAACAACAACAAAAAAAAAAACTGTTAACAAAACTTGATTACAGCATGAAAACAAATAACTCAACTACTAAAAGACAAATAAAGACAAGATGCAAACCTGGAACCACTTGGCGTGGCGAAGAGACGCCAAGGCAGCCAGGCATTTCTGCCTGTCCAGTACATCCTGGGGATCGTTGACTGATAGCGTTTCTATTGGCGGGTGGGATAAGAAGACAAGGTACTGTTTGACCAAGGGGGTTTTTTTCTGTCTCACGGCCAGGGGAGGGAGGAGGCAGCCAAGTGACCCTGCCACAAGCAGCTGGGGGGAGGAGTGGTTTCCCCCACTGGAAACCATTAAAAAAAAAAAAAACACACACAACCCTCCTTGCACTGGGAGGAGACGGCAAAAAAATACCCCAAAAAACATGGGCCCTCTATGTAGAGACTGATCTGGAACGGGTGAAATTTATCAGTATGGGAGATGAACGCATCAATCACAGCTTTCATAGTAAATCTTTCAGTGTATCCATGGAAGTTCTTAATTTAACAGAGATATGTGGGAGATATACACGGGAGTGAGTGTCTGTTAAGAGGAGGGTTTCCGTGGTGTCTGACTACAATGTTATTCCTTAAGAAATATGAAAAATGTCTCAGTGCATGTATGTGCCTTGGGGGGACAGAACCCCTCTTCCCTCCCCCCACCCCATCTTTTTTTCTGAGTGTACTGCCTCGCCCCTTCCGAGACAGAGAGTGTCCAGTTGGTCAAAGGTCCAGCGTCCCTAAAATTGACAAACTAGAAGGCTTGACAGAGAGAATCAGATTTTGAACCACAGGCAGAAGTAGTAAGATGCACAAAAGGAACTATAAAAAAAAACCAAACGAGTCCACACTGCAGCAAAACTGATGGCTTCTCCAGCCTCAAAGCAGGCTTGTCTAACGGTGGGGTCACAGATAGGGCTAGGCCTGTTCTTTAGACCTTTACTGCCTCCAGGAATTCACCAACAGTTCTCTAACCTGGAAAACATGTTACTTCATATTCTCTCCACCTTACCATCAACAGCATCGAAACCCGAAAGCTACTTTTACCATAAAAAAGCTGTATTCTGAGTTATTATTATTCTGTTTTGGGCTGACTGTGAATGGCCAGCCGTGCAGTGCCAAACGACCCTAGCGTTATCTATAACCCCTTTGTCTTCTGCAAGACAGGTGCAGTCAATAGACCACTGCTGGTTCTAGTAACCAGGGCTCTCAGCAATCCTTGCTACTCATTTTTGCTGCAATGCAAACTGTTCCATTTCTTTTTCAGTATATAAAACACATGCAACCAACAAGGTTTGGGTTTTTTCTTAATTCTCAGTAAGCCTTCATTATATTAAAACTCTTTTGTTGCACTTGAAAGGGAAAGGAGGATGTTTTCTTCTACCCCCATCTTTTCATTATTGCTTTTCGATTTTGCTCAGTTCATTTACTGTGTATTGGGCCATCAAAACATTCTATATGGAACTAGGCTTTAGATAACTATGAACAAAGCAATTTTTTATTACAAGGTTGTGGCACAAATAATATCCCCTAGATCCATTGAAGGCCCAATAAACAATATCTAACTAGTTCCTTCTCTTGTCCGTCCCCCATGCTTAGAGGGGGAAGGTTCCTATCTGCACAGGGTATTAAACCAACCTCCGGCGGCCTGCTTCTCAGCCTCCTCCCGGACGATTGGTGAGGTAAGGTGGATGGTGAGAGCGAGAGGGGGCTGTTTGGTGTTTTTGATCACGATAGCGGCATCAGGGACACATGGGTTGACCTTGTATTTCTCTTCTGTGATAAGCTGAAAAATGAGCAGATCTTTTTTAACTTACATTGCAGAAAAAAGGTTTTTTAAAAAAACAAACAAAAAAAAAAACCCACAAATTAATTACTGTCTGCAACTGAATTTTGAGATGTTTCATCAAACAGAAGCCTCATATTATTTGCCCACAATTAATCACGCAGGAGTATAAAATCTACACAAACTTAATATAACTTCCAGATAAAACTGTAAGGTCGGCAGGTAGTCATGCTTATAAATGTGTATTTTAACAGTGTACAGTAAGGAATGTTGTGTTAGTTTGCTAATATCATAGATGTTAGTTCAGATATCATAAGACATTAATCTGAAACTCATCATTGACTGATTTAGATTTCAGTTAATCAGTGGGAACTGGTATACCGTGAGCTGTGTGGTGAGGTTCTCGGCCACCTTCTTCAGCAGTGTGCCTGTTGGCTTGTCCTTACAGAGCAGCACTAGTTCCAGATCCAGGTCTCCTTTGAGCAGCAGGCCTTTGGCCACCAAGCCCACCCTCATCACCCCACGCAGGGAGCGTGTGGGCTGATCCACTGCCTTGGGCTCACTGTTACACAAAACATCACCACTGTTGTTTACACCACAACAAAACAAACATTTTACATCAACCTAAATCACAAGCCTGGCTTATGGGGTTGAGGTTCCTCTGATGGGTTGCAGACAGCACAGGCAAAGACTAAGCACAATGATGAATTGATAAGTCTATCTTTCTACACACACACACACACACACACACACACACACACACACACACACACACACACACACACACACACACACACACACACACACACACACACACACACACACACACACACACACACCTTTCTTTATCTCTGTCCCCTTCAGACTCAGTAGGGTTTGGTTTGACAGTGCCACGCTCCTGCTCGTCCAGCCAATCAGAGACAGCCTTGAGGGCACGCTCGCTGTGAGAAACCATATTCTGGACAGCCTCCAGCTCGTCCTGCGAAGGGTAGATGGCCGAATGTTTGGCCATGACGTGGCGGTCATCATTCATAAAGATACGCATGGAACGATGACGGACAGGAGGAGCCTGTGGAGGAAGGCAGAAAGAATGCACAAGAGAGGAGGAGACATCAACATTTGGCACCACCAACCTAATCACTCAAAGGAAATTCTGTCTAGATGCATTGATGAATGAGTCAGTTTGCTTTTAGGGTTTTTTGGCCCTAAAAACTTTGAGGATTAAAATATATCCATGTAGGTTGTACTCAAAATAAATACAATCAAACCCTAGACACAAAAAAAAGACAATTACAGGGTACCATTAAAAATGACAAATTAAGACAACACTAAAAATTAAATTTGAAACAGCAAGTCAAAGTAGCATGCTTTTACCATAGCTGGAACTATGTGGACTTTCAGTTTGGCGTCTGGCAGTGTTGATCTCAAGGTATCAGAGTACTGCTGCTACTGTCTGCAAAGAGAAGGCAAAAGACTAGCCGACAATTCTCACTCACCAAATACTAGTATTATACACGACCAATACTGGGCATTTCTGTTCAGCAAAATGGGAGTTGAAGACAACAACAAAACAGGCGAGATGCTCCTTTTATACCTAAACAAAGCAACTAATTTTCTTTCCACCAAGTGAAACCAGGCTGAAGTTACCACTGTCATTAAATTAAAGTTTAAAGAACACCAATTTGCCTTTCACATAAACAGAGCTTTCACTTACACAGCCTAGGTTAGTGCCTTGGAAGGCAATGCTATGCCAGTGTTCCACAGCCAAAATGTCAAATGCCAGGGCTTCGGTGCAGCCTTGGCCGGGGCACTATAGTGGTATAGTGCCTCCCTCCTGTGCAAGCAGGCAGGCACAGGAAAGGCACTATACCAATGCATCACCAATGACTCAGTCTGCATGTCACGTAACAGCATGTTGCTGAACCCCCGCAAGCAACACCACTGCTTTCGTCATCCTCTTGGATAGAAGCAGCATGGCAATACAGGGTAAAAATAGTACACCTGTCTGTTTTGGTTATTGGTTCAGTGAGGAATGTGACCATCACTATACCCTTAGGAAATAAAGAGATAGCAAGACTGAAGCCTAATTCACACTAGCATGGGTCAACTGGAAAATGTCATTTTTGAGTTTGGCTACACTAGCGTTTTTATTTCATTTTCCAAAATTCACAGAACATACAGATGTTGCATTGTCAACATTCAAAAGCAAGTGACTGGGTTTATCTTTTCCTAGACACCTTCATACTATAACAATACCTGCTAAAGGATTACAGAATGTAGCTAATGCTCAAAATGTAACACAGGTCGAAGGTTGGGGAGTAATGTAGTCTGTAATAAGTAGACTGAACACTTTCAAGACAGAGTACTCTGATATTATTAGTAGTAAGAATTACTCTTCCAGCTTCAGTTAAGCAAGAGGTGCTTCTGAAATAAGATTTAAGCCGCCAAGCAAATAATGCTATATAAAAGTCAAAAGTAAAATATGTCTGATTTCTAAAGTCAGTGTATTTTGCATCCATTGCAATTAGGGATACACCATTTCTTGGGCCAAAATGATGACCAAAAATAATGACCTTGTTGTGGGCAATGCCAACCAATGGTTATCTGAGCACTACATACGTGTGTGTATGTAGTGCTCAGATAACCATTGGAACTAATTGATTTTCACTAGCAGTGCAAGACATGTTAAACCCTAAAATGGATCGTTAATTAATTGCACATACACATGTTCATTTCATTCAGTCATTTCATGACATGTTAATCAGACATCACTATAACTGTAAAGATACATTGTTCTTAACACAAACAGGAACAAAAATTGGTTTTAAAAAGTAATTACATTTTAATTTATATCTTTTCTTATTGCCATAGGTACAAGAAAGCCTATGGCTGGAAAGCCCTCAGAAAAGAACAAAGGGAGGTAAAACCCACAAAAACAACAAAGGAAAATAAAAAACATAACTGCAAAATTAGTTACCAACATCAGATACTTTGCTTAATGAGTTTACAGCAAAAACAAAAACTCAAACTAAAACAATCAAAAACATCAAAAGATTTAATACTTGGAAATACTCCAAACATGGGTTGCAGAAAATTAAAAATCCTTGATTACTAGCATTATTCTTCTAACTGTAGTAATATATAAATAAATGAGGCAGTTGGATAGATGAAAAATGATCAGTTATAATTATCGGCCAAAATCTCAATATCAAACCGATAATGATAACTTCAAAGTTTCATTACCGACAAATAATAGATTTGCTGATATATCATGTACCTCTAATTTCAATTACTATATTTTTTATTTACTGCATACACTGAGCCTAAAAGCAAGGAACAAATTTCATAAGGTTTACTACAGGATTATGACAAACTACCATTTCTAAACTCTACAAGTATAGAATTGCAGCAAACAGGGGTGCATGACACTTAGAAAAATACTATTTTGAGGTGATATTGCTAACAAAATACACCAATCAGTTCTCTCTACACAGATCAGCAATGAACACCTCTAGAGTACTAAAGTAACTACAATTAACTGGTTTAACATTTGTGCTAACATATGTAGATCTGTTAATTTAAAACATGACAAATGTCTGAAGACTGCTAATCACTCATGTATTCCTCTTTAGTTTAGAAGGATGTTTTGATTTCTGGCAATACATCTTTGCTTGGTAGCTGCCAACTACCTACATAGTTTTTAAATTTCTGTTACTTCCCCAAATCTGATGTACCAATCACAGTGATCATGTAAATGCATTTCTGTAAGCTGACAATCAATTAGTTCCAATGGTAATTTGAGCACTGCCAGAGCAGGTAAAAATTTACCAAAATCAACTACATGTGCATCACAGTTTACAATCAACCAGATCTTTCTACCAAACTTGCTCAATCTTATCTGTGCAAAGACTATGTACCCAAACTACAATTTCAACTAGCTGGCTGAACTTCAGAAAGATACTATCTCGATCTTGAAATATTTAAATAATTTGTCAAATATCTGCATATATCCAAGTTCCAGTTTAATAAACTACAACTACTGTCTATGAAAAATAACTCCTAGAAATGTGCATTTTATATTTTTGCATGTTTTCAAATTAGTTTTCTATTGGTTTATCCAGCTTCAAGAACAGTGCATCTAAGAACATTTATATTCAGTCGACCGAACTACTGAAAATGTGTAGCCATACAAGTCAAATTCCTTATATGGAATCTCTCACTGCCAAAATAAAATCATATACAGTTTTCATGTGGGGCCTACACATTTGCACATGATCCAGAGATCAAATCAACAGGCCTAACAGAAGCAACGTACTACAACGAATACCAATATATTCAATCATTAACAAAAAGATGAAAAATGCCACAGACTAATAATTTAAAGTCACAAATAGTTACTAAAACATTTGAAATCACGCTTTGGCCTTCTAATATGAAAAACGTTATTACAATATTTTAATAACACTATTGTTACTGTCTGTTGGTGTAAAAGCACAGATTGACGTAAGAAAGATAGCAACTTGAGTCTGTGACTTGGCTTGGCCTTTTCCCCTTTACGAGTCTAATAAGAAGTTAGGTCCCCGTTTGCAATTCCAAAAGGTAGGCTAACAACTGAGCAAGAAGGGCTTCTTTAACTACATTCTGCCAAGGCCAAACTGTTGCTTGTCCTTATCCTTATTCCTTACACCAAAAATGTGAGGACGCTTGATTAAACAGATCATAACTTGGAGAGTAATTAAGTAAATAAAATAAGATATAATACTGAAATACTATATGCAATACCACAAAACCTGGAAAGGTTAACTCATAATTGATGTAAGAATAACCGCGAGCGGCCATTTTTATACCCGTTTTAAAAGCTCCCACACAGTATTTGTTAGCTAGATTGCTCAACCGTTAAAAAATACTCTGCAATTAAATTACCCTGAAGTTTATTCATCAAGCACATAACGTCGATAAAACGCCACAAACTGCTAACTAGTTATCGTCTAGTTGGCTGGATGGTAACAAGTAGAATATCTAATCCCAATTTAGCTAAGGGTGTAATACAATGCTAATCATCTAGCTGGCTGGCTAAAATGGCTGTGACATCCCCAAACACACCTTAATAGCTAAGATAGCTAGCTAGCTAACAGTAGCCTGAACGTTAAATATTAAACTTGTTGTAAATTGGCTACGATTATAGTAATCTCAATCTCGCGTCAGTGTCGCAAAGCACATAAGGATACTTTGTATTTTATATTTAATAGTGATTAATTTCAAGATGGACTGGCAAGTCAGCATAAACACGCAGCAAAACTAGGTTACGTAGCTAACTAGCAATACATGATCTAAACAAAGGCAAGTCTGTGGCTAGCAGCTGTGCAGCACTTACTAATTAGCTTGCTAGCCAGAAGGATAACCTAGCTAGCAAGAGCTAGCTAACGTTAGCTATCCTACTACCCGCAATCTTCTAACGGCTTGGCAAAAAACTGAAAAGTTGAATTTATGACGTAAAACATTTATGAAATCGAGCTGCCGATTAAACATATTAGTGACAATAAAGCAATTGCAGCTTACCTGTGCAGCAATGCCTAGGTAACTATCGCTCCAGAGGAGGGAGACCACTGAACTGCAAAATACAGATGGTGCTGAAAGGAAGAATATCAAAATGAATACGTTATTGGCCGATAGTGACACGTGACCCTTGATTACCCCACGTGATCATAGGTTACCCAATAGAACAACGGTGATGATAAGGGGGGGGGGGGGGGGGTTTGGAAGCCATTACAGCACTGTCAACATTTTATTAATAACATTAATAAATGCTAACAAATTCTGATGAATACTAAACTCCTACGTGTTCTAAAATCACAAGTATGGCTATAAGACCGGGGTTCTACAGCTAACAGTTTTCTATGCAACGTTATTTACGTCTTAATATGTAACTTTATCCCAATAGTGCAGCCTATTGAGCTTAATTACCCCCCCCCCCCCCAAAAAAAGACCATAAGGTACCCTTTGTAATGCAACTGCCTCAACAGAAAGATATCTAATTTTAAAGATTTCTTTACTGATAAATAATATATATTTATCTACCAATGCTGCATAACTTGACATTAATTTAATTGGGGTAACATTCTAGGTGAAAATATATGTATGAAGTTTTGAATTACATCTTTTTTCATAACATTTTTAGACATGCTCATAAGTTTCTGGGATGCAGTAGGGGGCAGTGTAACATAGTGGTACGTAACCTAAGTGTTTCCATGGGATGTATTTTCCGCATCCAAGCAGTCAGATGCACAGCCAATTTTTTGTTTGTTTGTTTGTTTTTTACAGTTCTCTGACAAGCCAAAATATTTTTTTGTTTCTTTTTTTCACTCTTATCTGATATGATTTAGTTTTGAATGCCATCAGATATACATCTGGAGACAATATACTGTTCAGATTGATGGACTGACTCAGTATTTCTTTTTGTGTGTGCGTGTTTATGTTTGTGGATTTAACACTACTTAATTAACCCACACAAATGTAGAACACGCTCCCCCCCCCCCCCAAAAAAAAAAAAAAAAAAAAAACGAGGAGCAATACAAATAATGCAAATAAATCTAATAAGAATCTTTGTGGTGGATAATTTTAGTTAGTTATAGTTTATTATGAAGGGTGCCCTCTGAGCTTAACAAATTCATGCCTGTCAGCAAATGCTAGTTGCTATTACAGGGAAGAAAGGATGTAATGTTTCATGAGTTTATTTGGCCCTAGATTACCATGCCTAGAAATTCCTCTTATTAAAGTTAGTGTTAGGCAAGTCAAATCTAAAAGATCAAATCAAGTTTGCTCAGAATACATAAAACTATTTAATTATCAGAAAAATATTTGAATTCCTCATATTCCCAGATTTGGGGGGGGGGGGGGGTGCGCGTGCGTGTGTGCAAACTTCAAACTCTGTGAAGCAAAGTCAGTTTGCCAAATACATTTAAAACCTGTGCATAAAACCACCTAAATCTTTATTTGTCCATATTTCATTCATATCACATTTATATAACATTACATCAAATATTTTAAGCAAAACAGGCAATAAATACACAATTATAAGAACACTGATCATCTCACTATGGCTATGCATTTAGAATATAAGCAAAAGCTCTGTTCTTACTTACTCACTCACTATAGCAATATTTACACATTCTTACAATTCTTTGGTTTTAATAATTGCATAGCAATGCCCTTATTAATCAGACAAGTAATTTCAATGATAGCTTAAGTACTCAAGTGTGCTTCCCACAATGTATGGGAGTAGTTTGAAAATGGTGGACACTTTAAAAAAAAGACTTTTAAGATCATTATTTGTATTGAATCTTTACATATCGCACATCCAATAAAGTAAGAGTTTTCTTTTTTCTTTTCTTTTTTTTTTTTCTTTATCTTTTTTTCTTTCTTTGTTGTATACTATACAATGTGGTCATTTTAAGACAGGTGTTTACTCCACCAACCTTGACCATCATCAGGGTGGAAGGTTCTCAGATGCCCATAAAACATCTTTCACTCACTAGTAAATAAAAGCATTATGAGTCCATATCAATATTCTAAAAATCATTCACATTTGCATAGGCTGACATCAGTTGGCAGCCACATTGCCAGCTTTTGTGTAGTCCTCCCTCACCTGCCATCTTGTCTAAGTGAAGTGGAAGACATTACAGATTTAAAGGCAGATAACCCAGATGTCTTCCCTTCACTGTCTGTTTTTCCCATTTTTTTCCTTTTGAAATAAATTCTATGCAGATATTTGTTAGATCCGATTGACTGCAGTTTTCTCTGAGCTCAGGAAGGAGCTGATTTCCCAGCGACGGAATGTGCTCCCCCTCATGTCCATTCGGCCAGTGGTGAGCCGGTAGATCTTTCTGAGGACTGCTCGCCGCAATAAGATGTAAACCCAGGGGTCCAGGATCTGGTTGCAGGTGGCCAGATGCACGCCCACCTTCATCAGAGCCTCATAGTGCTTAGAGTTCTCTGTAGAGTGGCTAAAGGAGTGTGTCACTGACATCATGCCGAAGATCTAGGGGATAACAGAATAGGGATATGGTCATTAGGCTGCACTGGACTTTGTAGCTGTACTTGACATTCCAAAGCCACAGTAGCACACATGAGATGGCACACTCCTGTGGAGTTGTTTGGACATGATGATACTTGATCTAGTATGAAATGTGTAAAATGAAAATATCCTGTTGCATTAGCTTCACTTGCCATAGAGTCTACACTATGTACTGCATTATGTGATTATTGATTTATACCACATGCAACCTTATTGGACAATATATAGTTGTTTAAATAACCATGTATTTTTAAAGAATTTTTTTTGTGAGATGAAAATAGCCATTTTGTTCCTTAAAATGAATAAAACAAACATTTAAAAAAAGATCTACAAAGTTCTAGAAGATAAATATTTTAACAAGTATTGCTAAAGTCTAAATCATTACAAAAGTATTTCTTAACTAAACTTAATAATCTACAGTCTGGACTTCCATGGAATATGTTATTGTGTCAAGTACAAATGACCAAAGTTATGTATACCTATATATAGTAATAAAACATGATAAATATTCTCAGTAGTCATAATGCCGAACAGTTATTAGTTATTGTTATGGTTTTAGTCAATACTATAAATAATACATTCTATATATAACATTACATCTATTGCGTCAACACCAAGCATCTTATTTATACAGTACTACCAGGCAAAGTATCACTTAACTAAACTAAAATGTTTTATGAATGTGTTGTCATTAAACAAATGCAGACACTTTATGATAGACAGACAATTCCACAGAGTGCACAGATAAGATAAAAACACCATACAAACTATTTAGATCTAATCAAAATTCAAACATTGCTTGTTTCCAACTATCAAGGGAGGGAGATAGATTGTATTAGACTAAATTGACCTTCATCTCATATGACCTGGATGACTACACTGTTAGACATTATCTGTGCTCACATTTTCATACAGAAGAATCTTACATGTTTATGAGTTATAAAAATCCCACCAGAAATGTGAACCCAATGGAACACTTCATGTCCCCTGTCAGTGAAGTTCTATCATCTTTCCTATATCTTTATCATGAATTGAAGCACCAAGTGATGGTTGAATGGTCTTATGAAATATTTATCAGATATATAGGCCTACAATTGCTTAATTTTTGTGAACTAGAGCTTTATATCAGATCTGAGTATCGCCAGGTTATTGTGTTCTCATAAATATAGCTTTAATTTGAAATATTCATACATTTGTATGAAATGTGTATTGTTAAGGTACTTGACTACTAATCAGAAGGTTGTCAGTTCAAGCCTCACCACCACCAAGTTGCCACTGTTGGGCCCCTGAGCTTAACTCTTAATGCTCAAATTGTACTCAGTCATAATTCTAAGTTGCTTTGTATAAAAGCGTCAGCAAAAAATGTAAATGCTCCATTAGATTCACTTGCCAGCAAGCAGATCACGAGTGTACACTATGTACTGTCATTAATACCTTATGTATACATATAGTTTATAGTTTAAGCATAAACACTCTCCTATTAAAAATAATGATCAATAGTTTATTGCTAGATTATACTGTGATTATATTTAAAGCAGAATTCTATAGACTCACCAGCAGGGGGCTCCAACAAATACAGGAAGTGACTGTAATCCCTACTAGCTGTACCACCATCTCAATGTCGTGTGATTTTGCAGCTCTGTGGTGACATTTCCTCTTGCGCAGCCGGGCTAGGACCAGGCTTATGCCACTCACCGTGTTACACACCAATGACACAGTCAGTGAGGCCAGTCCCAGGCTTGAAAACAAAAGCATGAAGGCCACATCACTGCCTGATGTATTCCCTAATACTTTAATGAAGCACCATGTCGACGGGTACTGGTAGGTGTATTCTCCCAGTTTTGCAATCGGCAACAGCGCCACGACAAGAGCTGCCATCCAGATCAGCACCACAGCTATCTTGGTGCGGGCAGTGGAGACGAGCCGGGCATGGAAGAGGGGCCTGGTCACTCCCAGACATCGTTCAGCTGCCATGGCACAACCCAGGAACAGTGGGCAAAGGCCAAAGAACACCATGCTGCCACCCAGAAAGAGGCAGATGGTGTCTGTGTGGGTTGGCGAATTCTGGTAGAGGTGCAGCACCATGGCGCCAGGGATGACATGCCCCAAAAAGTCAGTTGTTACCAGTGAACTGGCAAAAAGGAGGAAGGTGGCCTTGGAGCGACGACGCAGGCGGTTGTAGGCCTTGGCCAGGATGAAGAGGGCTATGATGTTAGACAGGATGCCCAGGGTCATGAATAGGCCAGGAGACATGGGGCTTTTAGAGGGGGCAATCAATGACATTGATCTCAATGTCAGGTTGTCTGTGTGGCCCATGGCCGCCACCCCCAACACCCCTTGGGTCTGGTTGGAGAGGAGCGCTATGGCTGAGGTGATGGATAACATCTCCAGAATGACAGAGTAGAGGTGGTACTTCCAAAAACACAACACTAGAAAAGAGCAGGAGGGGAGGCATAAAATCAACACAGTTAATTCCCATGATCAGTATTCCACAAGGTATTTGATGATTTGCTTGGTGTCCAAAATATTTATGGAACCAAGCAGATGTAGCGGAAATAGTGACTCTTTAATCACAACTGAAAATTCATTTTAAAATTCAACGAGTAATCACAACAAATAATTTTTAAGTTGATAATTAAGCATTTAATATAAGCTGCAGACAGTTGCCCCAATTAAGAACCTTTTCTTAAAAAGCATGTAGCCTATATGTTTAGATAAACAACGAAAATATTTTAGTTATTCATTCAAGATAAAACCTTTACATCTCCCTCTTCAAACATGGTTGAACACAAAAGGCTGAACTGGCTTCACCACCACTTGATGTCTAGCGGAGGTGTACCCTGGACTCTAAAAAAATATTTCATAACAACAGGTCTCGTAATGTGTTTACAAACCGATGCCCATATAGTGACGGTTACTCCCAGTTTCCTGAGTATTGTTATTTTTACGATTTTTACAACACCTGAGCTCATTTTGGTTAGCAGTAGATAATTAAGTTCTCATCAATATATTTGTCAAATGCGCCTCAGGTGAAATATTTCAGAATAATGCAGGTAAAATAGGTAATTATCATATTTCACTTGGCATAAGAATTGTTTATTGATGACACGTCATTCGTTTCCTCTTACATTATGAACATATTTAAGCACTTTTTTTGCAGTTTGTCCCAGTGTAAGCATTTCTTAGTAATCAACATTAAAAATGTTCTAACAGCTAACATAGGTAATGAAATTTAACCAAGTAATCCACTTCCATCTTTAAGTCGTTCAGAAGCATATGATTAACTTTATTTGCCTACCATTTGAGATATTTTCCGGTTATGTCATAGCTGATTCTTCACTTCGAATTGCAACAAATTGGTTTTCCAAAAAAGGGAAAGAAAGAAAAGACAAAAAGAATAGGAAAAAAACGAAAAAAAATCCAGTATGCAGTTTTCTTTAATCAAACTGGCAAATTCCGACTTCTAGAGAAAATGGTATTCCCAACACAGAAGAAACAACGCAAATCGCTCGTTTGTGAAATTCTTATCATTTCCCTGTAGCAGCCTCTTTCAGCACGACGGAAATTAACATTAAGTGATCAGCCCTTCTAAATCATTTCTTTACGCTCTCGGAGCGGAGACGTGCCTCGAAACTGTCGAATGCTCTTGAAGTTCAGTTCCTCAACCCATTTTTATATGCGGTACAGTGGTCCACAACAGAAGCAAGCCGTCGCAGGTCAAACCTGAATTTAACTCCTGTGTGCGTTCACTGTTGCCACATTCCAGAATTTATGGGTGCACGACGTTGTGAGCATAAATGAAAAAAAAGAAAGAAATCTGGGGGAAATACAGGCAACAGCAAATCACACTTCCATTAGTAAAATAGATTTTACTTTTATAGTTGAACACCAGCTTCCAAATGGTCTCCTTATTTTTAGTTATATAGTTCTTCTTTGTCCAAACACATTAAAAGTGCTGCTTAGCAGTAGGGGAGAGGGCGTGAGCAATTTGGAAAGATCTGTAATGCACACAGAGAGAAACACGCTTAACTGAGGAACATGTTGTAAATGAGATGTTGGGTAATTCTTGCCATAATCACCCATCCTGCTACAACACAAAGATGGTGTAGTGATCAACATGTATTGCATTTAAAAATACTAAAAAGATCCATTTTCCTCTACTGTGTGTTTTCATAATGATTTATTCAAATCATTATATATTATCTTATCTTCCCTTCCATTTTGTATTGAGAAATCATCAATTCTATTTGGATGAGGGCATAATGGGGGTGCAGAATTTAGTCCATCGTGTGTGAATAGATAGGAGCAGGAGAGTACAGAACTGAATACAATTGTGTCTGTGTTGTTTTCACAGGCTACTCAAGTCCTAGACTTAAATAGACTGCAGAGGTTTGAATGAGTGAGACATGGAAGTGAGCTAAATGTCTTAGAGACAACCTGTGGTGGAAGAAAGGGGTTCTTCTGAAATTGTTCTCAGCTCAAACATGATTGCAAAAAAAATCTTGTCCCCACATCATGTGTGCTTGAAAGGCACAAAGATTTAGGTTTCCACAGCTAGAACAACATTCTTCAAATAGGGTTGCATATTCTGGCTCAAACAAGATAAATGAAACCAATGCAAAACACTTTGATTCAGGTTTGGAAGTTCCAGCCAAGTTAAACCAAACATAACAATAATCACTGAGAACAGCCCCCACTGTCAGTAATTATGTTACTTATGTTAATCCTATAATTGAATTTTTGCTTCACCATCAGAAAACTTTGGGAATTTTGGAAGTGTATAAGTCTAGCAAATACCAATGTGTTAAAATTATTTTCAGAATTCATCTGTTTTATGCCATCACCTTGATGCTAGATCAGATATGGAGGAAAAGATGGCTAACAGATGTAAATATTTTGTGCCATTTATTAAGCCTCATTGCCTACAAAAAGCTCCAAAATCCAACAACACACGAATTACACAGCAGGTGTTGTTCAGGTATTTGTTCTGGACACCAAACACAAGAGACCATGCTTTAACAGCTGTTGAGTTCAGATGCTAGCAATCTCCTGCTACTCCATCCACCCAGAACAAAGAGACTCAAAATTACAGCCCTTGGCTTCATCTAATATTTTCCATCCTGGTTTCTTTTAGGGCATTCCATGAGTATGTATCTCTCAATAAATTTGTATCGAAACCCTCAGCTCTTTGGCCCCCTTCATGGTGTTCCAAACTGTGTCTGTATATTTAACACCATGTCTTGCATTCCATACAACCGCTACTTTTTTTTCTGAAAGGCCCTGGTAGAAGAATAAAGCTCTGAAATGTAACAATTGTGCTGTGTTATGTCTCATCTGTGACACTTTCAACTGTCTGTTGGTCCACACAGCATGAATCAGACTTCCCAGTCTTCAAAATGCCAATTACCACTACAGGTCACTCATACATGGGGCTTGCTTTCTGTTTTATCTAAAGCATTTGTAAATAATACAAATGATATTCTGTGGAATTCTGTGAATATCTGATAAGTAATGGCTGAATATTTGAATGTACAGTCATGGCCAAAAGTTTTGAGACAGACACATATTTTGGTTGTCACAAAGTTTACAGCCTCAGTTTTTTAGATCCTTTTTTCAGATGTTTATATGGTATAGTGAAGTACAGTTATAAGCATTTCATAATTTTTTTTTTAACTTTTTAGACAAATGCATCCAGTTTAAGCAAAGACTTAATATTTACAGTGTTGACTCCTCTTTTTGAAGACTTCTGCAATTCGCCTTGGCATGCTGCATATTCAAATCTTGACTGATGGCAACCCATCCTTGCCTAATCAGTGCTTGGAGTTTATCACAGTTTCTGTGTTTTTGTTTGTCCACTCTCTTTTTGAGGATGACCACAGGTTCTCAATTGAGATTTGGGGAGTTTCCTGGCCATGGACCCAAAATTTCAATATTTTCTTCATCGTGCCAGTTGGTTATCACTTTTGCCTTGTGACCTGGTGCTCTGTCATGCTGGAAAAAGCATTGTTCATCACCAAATTGCCCCTGGATCGTTGGGAGAAGTTGCTCTTGGAGGATGTTTTGATAGCATTCCTTATTCATGGCAGTGTTCTTAGGCAAAACTTCAATCCCTTGGATGAGAAGCAACCCCACATATGAATGGTCTCAGGATGCTCACCATTTCTTCTCCGGACAGTCATTTGTCCAGGTGACCCAAACAGTCTGAAGGGGGATTCATCAGAGAAAGTAACTTTATCCCAGTCCTCTGCAGTCCAATCCCTATACTTCCTGCAGAATATTAGTCTGTGCTTGACGATTTTCTTGGAGAGAAGTGGCTTTTTTGCTGCCAAGCCATCCTCCAAAAGCCTTCACCTCACTGTGCATGCAGATGCACTCACACCTGCCTTCTGCCATTCCTGAGCAAGCTCTGCACTGGTGGTGACCTGATCCCATAGCTGCCTCCTCTTTAGATCCTGGCACTTGCTTGACTTTCTTGGGTGCCCTGAAGCCTTCTTCACTGCAATTGAATCTCTCTCATTGAAGTTCTTGATGATTTGATAAATGGTTGATTAAATGCTATCTTACAAGCAGCAATGTCCTTGCCTGTGAAGCACTTTTGATGCAATGCAAGGATGACTGCATATGTTTCCTTGGAGAAAACTTCAAGCACCACCAGCCTTTTAAAGCATCCAGTCTGCTCTTCGAATCAGCATGACAGAGTGTTATCAGCTGCCGGGTCCTCGTTAACACTTTCTCCTGAGCTAAGAAGAAGATCACTGAAATGATGTTAGCAAGCCATTTTGTGGCAGGGCTGAAATGCAGTGGTTGGAATGCAGTAATTTCTGTGATTAAGTTCATTTTCATGACAAGGAATGACTTTGCAATTAATTGCAATTCATCTGATCTATGACTTTCATCCTTATCTTATCTTCTCCATTTAGTCTATGTCAGGGTCATGGTAGCATTACCCTCCTCACTATAAGTCACTTATTTATACACTCCTCACTGTAAGTCACTTCTACACGCATCTCATTTTCTTCCTCTTAGTCTATTTCAGGGTTGTTTCAGCATTACCCTTGTCACTGTACGTCACTGTCAGTTAAAAAATTTAAGTGGTTGCTTCATCACTTGCTTTTGTAGAGAGCTGTAACACATGCAGGTCTCTGTAATTAAAACTATGCTAAATTAAAGGCTTCCTTTTATTTAAGAGTCCCCTTCAAAATGATTTTTTAATCATATAAGTTTCTTTATTATGGACATCATTACAAAATTTAAGTAACTTTGAAAAGCTGCACTTAGCCAACACTTAATTCCTCTTCAGTGGTAGAACTGGTCAGCTTCACTTAGTGCTATTGCATTGAACAATACATTATCTCTATACACATAGGGCCTACACAATTGGGTGTTTTGGAGACTGATAACTTTCAAACAGAAGAACAATATATGGCCATGTATAGTTTTTTTCATTACTCAATTACTAAATGACTGATGATATTGGGTTTTGGTTCCAAAGGTTGAGCGTTCAGATGATTTTGAAAAAAAACATATCAGTTGTCATTTTAAAAGAAAAGAGTTTTTACATTTCTGCTTTGTTCCTCTTTTGAGGCATTTTGTCAAGTTTGCACAACTTCTGACTCTAACCTGGTGTGGACTAACCATCCCTTCATGGCGGTAAGACGCCTAACCACAGTGCATGTTCTGAGGAAGATAGTCTGGTTTATTTTACAGTCCCATTCTAATATTTTTCCGCTTGTCTCTAAATGTTTTGGATCTATGATATAGTTATCTACAATTGACATCCTGTTACCTTTGTAGATTTCCATATCAGTTTCTTACATTCAGATTCAACCAAATCTTAAATGGGTGCAATATTTTACCTTACTTTGGGGAACTGTATAATTGTTTGTGGCAGAGGAATATAATCAGCAGCAGGCCAGAATGCTGAGGCAGATATAGAATTGATTTCCCATTTGTTCTCTACCTTCTCCACATTGAGTATTGAATCAAGGTATAGTTTACACAAAAACATCTGAAGTCTCCTGTTCACTATGATACAACAATCCTTTCCAGAGAGCCTCCATACCTCAATCAATCAGCATACAAAGAGTAACTCTTGTGGTCAAATCTGAAATATTTAATTTGATTATTGTAAAGAAATTGTCCATTTAAATGAATGTAAGGGATAATAAAAATAAATACATATGTTATACTTCTATTAATGTTGGTTGTTATCCAAAGCATGATGTCTTTACTCATTGCAATAAATTAGCCTGAACTGATTGAGTCCAGTTATGCAGAATGGACGGGACAGGCTTTGGAAGTTTTCAAAATTTTTCCAACCACATGATTGCAGGCAGCTGCACAGGCACTCTCTAAGCCATACTTGGTCTACCATGCACACACAAAAATGCCTGTCCTTTTCTTTTTCTGTTCATCAGGGTCCTGGGGTCTGGAGGAGAAGGCACAGGGGGGCTGAAGTGAATGTTTGTATTGAGGTTCTGAGAGCAAATAGATGGAGAGGAATGTCAGAACCCTGTGTGTTTCAAAATGTGAGCCCAAAATGTGAGTTCTATTGTCTCTGAAGGACTGACATTAATGGAGATTAATATTTATTATAAATTAACAATGTCGCTTATTTTTAAATAAATAGACAATTTAGGGAATAGTTTCTCTCCTCAGTATGGATTCATGTGACGGTGGCGGCACAGAGGGAGCGAGAGACAAGGCTGAAATAAAGTGATCTTTACTGTCCATAACTTAAATGGCTGAGAAGCAATGACCAAAAGAAAACAAAACAGGCATTGAATCAGCGTTGCACTCAGTCATAGTACGTAGGTCGAAGGTCCGCTAATGTGCAGTGCTGACATCAGGAATCTGTGGGCTTAAATAATGAAAGAAGGAAATAAGGAACAGGTGAGTAAGGTTAATAGGTGGGTGATGTCCTGACCACCAATGATAGCAGAAGACCTTAAAACAGATATGTCTGATGAGCATAAAATTTTCCTTGTCTGCCATAAGAAGAACATCTGTCCTTTGTATTCAGACTTGGAGAAAAATTTGTATAAACAGAACTTGCAGACCATACTGTTTATTTTATGGAAGAACATGAATTATAAGTATATAACAGAAAGTTTAAAAGAAAAACTTTAATTTCAGTTTAATTCAGTGATTTTTTGAGCTTCTCGTATCATAAAGGAACATTTGGATTAGGGCAGGACCACTTTTCAGTAATCAGGACTTAAATGACACCATTTCCTTTTTTTCTGTTTAGGTCTTCCAGCCTCCTCGTTAGCTAGAAAGAGTCCACAGGAATTCATCATACAAACATTCATGAATGCACAATAAAAATAAACAGCACCAAAAGAAGTTAAGCAGGAAAATACAACCAAATCCCTTTAAGCCATTCAAATAACTTTACTGAGTGGAAAGTGACCGTTGACCGTTTAAGCTACCAAAAAATGGCAGTTTCCTGTACTGTCAACACTGCTCATCTTGAGCGTGTGGGGACACTGTGAGACTGCTCTGCCTTCTCCAAAAAACGCACAGCAGATGTCTCACATCTCTCAACACAATGCACATATTGCTGCTTCATTTTGATTACATAGGAGAAAATGGATATAGGGTATAAGAACTGGGGCTGTAGCACGCATTAGAAATGTACCATAGAAAAGTGAAAGGCACCTAATCATTGACAACTTCATGCTTACTGACTAAGGATTACAAATTAATAATACACTGGGCCTAATTCAACCACATTTAAATACTGTTATGCAAACTTAAATTTCCCACATTTTTGTCTGTATGACTTTCACAGTTTTATAAATTAACCAAATAGTCATAAAAGCTCTGTTTTGAAAAGAGAGCTGTGAATTGGCATATTTGATAGCCCAAAAATGCCTTAGAATGCTAGGTACCTCAACCTATAGTGTCCGGAAGTGTTATTCATAAAAAAGCCCTCTATGGCTAAAAAGATAAACTATTCTACTTTCTGAGACTAGTTAACATAGGTGCAAACAATGGCAAGGGTGGTGATATATAAAACACAAGATATAGCAGAGACTAAAATGGAAAAAAAAAAAAAGTCACATGGGAACCACAATAATAGGAGGGAACCATGATAAAGGAATGGGAAATGGGGAATATTTCCTTGGACAGTGCCTGTCAATATCAACACCATGAAATGATGTAGCAGAACTTTAATAAAGCTAACTTGTTGATATATATAAAATCATTGTGCGTCCGGCCTTGGCTGGGGTCGCAATGTAACATTTATACATTAGTTTATACAGTTTTTTGGGAAAGTGGAGAGTTGTAGATGACAATAGATCTGAAGAACTCAAATTTTGTCCTGCCTAAGAGAAAAGGCAAGTTCTCTTATATCATTGATATGAGATCATATGACCGAATTAAAGGGGCAATAATTCATTTTTCTAGTGATTCTTTACATTGTGAACCAGCTACCTACTGGGTTTAGTTTCTGTACTAAATCTATTTTATACATGGGTGCCCCTATGTGGGGGACCAGCTATGGAATGTAAACTGGTTCATTTGAGGACAAAATATAAATTTGATTAATTTCATGTCAGCTGCACTTTATAGAAAAAAATAAATCACTTTCATAAATATGGTTTGCTTGTATCTGTGGGTAAAAAATCACTTATTGCTCCTTTAAGAATGAATCTGTTCTTCCAAGCGGTTCTTGCACAAGACCCATTGGTTAGATTAGATAATACAATATTTAACCTTTCACATGGGGTGATACTGGGCCCAAAACATTGGTAATAACCCTGCCATTAGGGAAAACATCAAGAGGTTCTTATGTAGACTTTTCTTAACTTAGCATATTTAATTACAGGATACTAAATTATTCTTCCATCACTGTCAGTAGAAAACAAGTGATGTGTGACATATAAGTATTCACTCTACTTGTACTCTTCTTGGTAATAATATGTTTTATGGAAATCAGTTTCCATAAAACAGCAATATTCCTATATGTATTAGTATATGAAACATATGAAAAATGAGTTTCTTACCTATGCTATCTCATCTAGCGAAATAACATTTATCAATTGTCAAATAGAAATAGAACAATAGAACATTTGATGGAAAATGACTATGATGACTAATAAGACTATGATGTGACCACTTTGTAATTGCCTGTGTGATGAAAAAACTCACAGTCCTCACAGTCACCTTGGCCTGCTCTGTACATGGTTCACTATGGATCTGTAATGTTGGAGGGGGGTTTTGGCTGTGTTTGTCTGTACCTGCCCCATTTCCCTTATATTAAGGAGGGAAATAGGTGTGGGCAAAGATTTAATGCATGTAAAGCGTAATATATAATAACATATTGTGTTGGGGGGAGCACATTCTATGGCATATCAGCTCCCAACTCCCTCTGCATGTTATTAAGCAAACAATAGACAATAAACTCAAGGGCCAAAGATATCTTGCACAAATATGCTATAAAAGAAGACCAAATGCGTCCACCTAACCAAACAAAACAATATAATAATGCAAGTTCAGTTCCCTCACTTGGAGGCAACATTGGGGAATGTATCCTAACTAGTTGTAAATAGGCATTCCTAGTGTTTCCAGAGGAATAAGAACAACTATGCGCCAAAGATCAAAGAGGAGTTGTAGCGTGTTTCCTAACTTGAAGGAGAACAGGAATTGTGACCTGTATTTTGAGCTGTAGAACAAGTAGAACAGTTTCAGTTGAAGGTAAATTCAGGTAAATTGCTTTCCATGGTTATTGAGATAAATTTGCAATTAGGGACAAGATACAGTCTCCTTTTTTCTGTGTGTCTCTCTTTCTGATGAACCACCCTTTCACACAACCTTTATTTCTTGATTTATATTATGTCAGATGCTCAATAGCAGCAGATGCCGTTCTGCACTAAGCAGCTGTCCATGGTCCACCCTCCCTGCTCCATTATGCAAGATACAACACAGAGATCGACCACAGAGGAGGTGAGAAGAAGCCAATTCAAACACCCCATCCACATATCCCTTTTACTGCCTCTAGCCATAAACTCCCAGCAGCTGGTAGGCAGATGAGTACTGCCACACTGTGAATCCTGATAAATAGGCTGCCCTCCCACTGAAACTGTGCCACTACTCAGTGTGAGTGGCTCTGCAGACACTCATGAGAAACAGCGGCCAATATCCATGCAAGGAGATTAATGAAATGACGCTGGTGTGCGATGGCAGCAGTAATTCCGGAGTGCTTGGCCTTTGCTGGGGGATAGATGGACAGTATCTGCAAGGCTACAATCACTTCAAGCCTCTTCTTTCCCTGTCAGATCAATCATGTAGCAATTGGTTAGTTAGCTAGTGGAGGGTAATCATTACGGATCTGAGCTGTAATGGCTCTTAGAGACAACTCATTGCCTGCACAAGGTGTTATAATGAAACTTAAAAATGAGCACTTAAAATGTGGTCTCTGGCACACAAATGACCCAATAAGGCATGTTTATAAACTACATTAAAATTCTTCTGCATTGACTGACATGGTTCACTAAGTTCAGCAAGGGTTAGCCTGATAAACTTTAATGAACATTTTGTGAATTAGTGGGCTATGAGATGGCATTTGACCCTCTCTAATACTGTACAAATAACTTAAAAAGCACCACTTATCCAGTTAAACAGGGAAGAATAAGCTACAAGAGTCCTTCTCTTTGCATGTTCACAGGGCATGTTCCCATGCACACAATGTTCCTGTCCTGTACAAAGAAAATGTCCCTAGACTGGCAGATTAAGTTGTTTCAGTCTGTGTTTGACAGCCAATTTCTCAGTTTCACCATTACTATAAGATGGCTTCTTCCACCAATACAAATACCATTCTCAGGCCCAGCTGCAGCTTCAGTGTATTTTCTAGTTCTCAAGGTCTAGAAGCATTCTCCCTCATCCTTCATCATGTCCTTCCATGCCAGAGTGAACAGTACCCCACTAGTGCCCCCACATCATTCTAAGGATGAATGTCATATTCCACAAACATTTTACTAATGCCATTTGCCTCTGGACATTGAACAGCTTCAAGTCTTTAATTCGAACCTGAATTTTAGTAGCAGGGTCTAATAAATATTGTTACTTGAATTTTAGTAGCAGGGTCTAATAAATATTGTTACTTGGGTAATAAACACAGTTGACATTAAAAGCAGCAACTAGTCAGTGCCAGTCTCCAGGAAAATGTATTTCATAAGGATCTGTGTTTTGGTAGAATACAATAAAGATTACAGAATACGTGAGATATGAAACTACAGTTATGAAAAAGACATAGGAAGGTCACTTAGGTGGACAAGAGTGGGTTTTGGCTGCCATATTAAACAACTGGCTCTTTGGTCTGAAGGTCAGAGCGCACATTTGCCACCTGAAAAACCCATATTCATGGCCAGACATGGTTACTGCCTCTGCCCTTGCTACCAATGGTGTCAGTAGCTTTTAATCAGTAGTTGTTTCCTTGTTCTTGTATATCTTGATGTACATCAGGAGTTGAATTAACAGATGAACGAACTGAACAAAATATGCAATTTGATAATCCATTCAATTCAATTTCCATTACATCTAACATTCTGCTCTTAAGCATATCATCTTCTTTGTTTATCTCTTTATTTGTCTAGTTGACATGCTGAGTCACTTACTGGCACACATCAACTGTGTTTCATAGTGTTAAGCCAAATTTCTGGTTATATTTAATGGACTGTACATGCCTGAAGGTTTGTACTTTAGACAGTGTGCAAACAGTACAATTGTCTCATTCACTAAGATGGAAAATGGCATTTTTTGAAAAATGTCTGACATGAAAAAAAGGCATATGAGTTTTTTGATCTAAGATCAAATGCCTACCTACCATACATTGTCTTTGCGATTGGAAGCAATAAAATTAGAATCAAATAAACAACTTGAAATTATTTGTCCATGCTGGGTTTTCAGACATTCAGTATCAATTCTGTATTACAAAGGCACTTTCCTAAGAATCACTTCAAAACAGTTGGAATAGATGATCTCTGAGATTTGTGATATGCCTGGAAAAAGGCATTTGGACAAAGAAAAGTCTATGTATACGCATGAAGTCTCTGTACACATGGCATTATGTTCTGTGCTGGTCTTCATTGTGAATAGATTTGCTGAGAGCTGTTGAACTAGAAAGCTAATGTCTAAAAACCAAGCATTTTGAGATGGAATATGGTTCTTTTCAAAAGAAACATATTATAACAGCATATCATAATATCTGTGAAACACTGATAAAGCAGGAGCACATAAACAGAGTTGTGAGGGACCTCTGGGGACAAGGAGGGCAGTAAATATGAACAAGTCAGCCCTGTGAGATAATGGAACCCCTTTCCTGTAAATCATTTTCAAAATGATGTGGGCGTCCAGTTTCCCGTTAAAGACACACCCCCTTCTGTCTCTCCCTTATGCTCAAGCCATTTGAGCTCAAAAAGATAGTGTGCCTTCAGAAGAAGCCCTGATGTTTGACTTTATAGTACTTAAACCTTAATTCCGCAGACCTTATTTTCCGGCAGTTGTTATATATGGCCTTTTTAATGAGGGTAAGTGTGATTAGTTTATTTACTAGTTTTTTATACTTCTGGGAAATATATCTTCTGGAGATGACTAAGAAATCAAAGCTCACTTCCTTTTATGCTCCTTCACTCTGTTCATGAACCAGTCAAATATCTCAGGGGTTATATCAGTTTTAAAAAAATTTTTAATCTATTTTTTTCCAATACATTTTTGACAGCCACATTCCTGTACAAATTCAGATGACTGGTGATTGATAGAAATGGCATATAAACTGCCAGAATGTGAATCAGTCTGGTTGTCCATAGAAGCACATATGTCTCCCAATTCATGCCGAATTATTTATAATGCAATGCAATGTACTTTGACAGGCCAACCCTGATATACACAAGGCTAATATTTATTGCAGAGACTCTTCATTCAAATTGCAATTTTCACTAATGCAGACACAACCTTCATTAGCTACCAAAATTAAACCTGAAGGGTTTTTGAGAAGTGACCAGTTACGAAAACCAAAAAGATCCAACTTTCTTTTTTCTTTCTACATAAATGTTATAATGAAGAGAACTTTAGCAGGCAAACTGTTAAAACAGCTGTCCAACAGAAGTGTTGCAACATCCAATCCCATAAAGTTTTATGTGTGGCTGACTAAGCCATATTGTTGCCCAAAATTCTTACTCTGATGGAATGTCAAAGCCAAACATTTCACCGGTGATTAGGCACACACCCTCTGGAGTGAATATGCACTTCAGTTAAATATGGTAAAGTTTGAGTGTGCAGAGAAAATCACAGAGAAGCCAGAGTCATTTGTTGTTTGTGTGTTCAGCCTCAACAGTGAGAGAAGCTGAGTGATTCCTGTGGACCTCTTCTGCTCTAATCTTCCAGTTCTCTACTGATAACTGTCTGAAAGCTGCATATACACACAAACGTACAGAAACAGGTCCTCAATCAGTAAATCAATCATGAGAAATGGAAATATTTACTGAGAGTGCAACCACTATGTGTCACAAAACAATGACTTTATTGCTACATTACAATTGAAAGCTAAATCCTGTAAATGTTAAAAGCTACATCACAGTGGTATAGCACCCTAGTTGGAATTCATGAGCATGTGCACTGAAAATCCAGTCCAGATAAAATGGCATATATTTATCACAACACTATGACAAACCAAAATAAACCCCCAAAACATTCTTACTTAAAGTATTTCTTCAGCTTGGTCTCACAGGATCAGCTGTTCAGATACGATCGTTTCCTTTAATGGCTCTGTAGTGCTTTCTTATGAAATAACTCAGCTTCTTCCATAATGACGCACACCTGAATCCCATGATGATGGGAAGGAATGCACAAATAGGGATGGCAGCTTCAATGCCGTTATGCCTAAATTATCTTTAGAACCCAGAACCCTACAGATTATACAAGAACCTTCAACCCTCTGCAATGGTGGAATACAAACTAAAATCTCCTTAATGGCAATTGAAAGACGAAGCAGAATATTTACATCTCCTGGCTTTTGGTATCAGGGCAGTTTTTGCAGCTACAGATAAATAATCTTTAGGAACAATCATACAGACAAATTAATAATAAGCTTTATTTATTTATTTTTTGCAGGGGGAGGAAGAGGAGAAAATGACACTGGCTATAGTGGCCAGGCAGGATATGGTGGCTGGTGAAGTGTCATGGTGGTCACTGGGGCTGAGGAAGACGCAGGAGAGCAAATGTTGGACCTGCCTTTCAAACTGGAAATTGTCTCAGAGGCCATTGTATTGTGCCTGGTGGTTCTCTTTGCTGTTTCAGCAGTGAAGCTCGTTGTGACCAACACTCTCTTCTGTTGTAGCCTCTGCTCCTGTTCTTTGGTCTCTGTGATCTGCTCCTATCTTTTGTGCAGAAGTCTCTTGTACTCCTCTTCAGTGATTTACCTGGACTTGAACACAAACTCTCTTTAGTGCGCTCTGATAATCAACCAAGGTCAGGACTTTACAGGTTCAGGCTGATTCAGACCTGCTGCCACCTGCCTGTTATTGCTGCCTCGCAGTATTAAAGTGAAGGCTTTTTGGAAGTTGCGTGAATTATGTAATGACAAAAGCCATTCATTTTCTAGAGGGGGACAACCCAAGGTATCCATATACATTGAGACAAAGAATTGTTGACCTTCATAAACCAGTCAGAAAGAAAATCCCACTCTGCACTTCTAGGACAATAGTGAACCTGCCTAGAGGAGAATGCATGTAATTCATTGATTTTTAAAAATAACTTTTTTTTTAAATTATAGATGTAATCTAGTCAGGACAGATTATATCAGAGACTTAAAGAAATACCAGGAGATTTTATGTAAAAATCTGTCTGCATCTGCCAGGAAGCTACATCTGGGTCATGGTTGGGTCCTTCAGCAGGACACTCATTTATACCTCATTGAAATCCTGCAAGTAAGGTGATGAGGAGAGCCCACTCATCTGGAGGATTTGTTAAGATTTTATCAATATATTTTTTTAAAACAAGCAATTCAATTCAAAAATAGCCATAGCATGACATCAATGATTTATTAAAGAAGCATTTAAATGATCTACTTTCATTTTTGTTTACATAAAATTTATTGGTTATTATATTTTTTTTCTCAAATATAAAGCCTTTGAGACAACACCACACTTTATACACAGCTGTTCTATTTCATTATGTGTCATAGCTGGAGATTTTTATTTCACAGTCAATCTTATAATTACAATATTATTGCTCCTACAATATGTGAAACAAAAAAAATATGTTTGCAGAAAAGGCATCAACTATATCATTTCTTTGTCATTTTGGTGTTAAGGACATTTCACAGAACAGTGGATATACTGTATCAGTGTGAGAGTAACAGGGTCGAACATGCATGAACATCTGTTTATGTAAGAAGGTCAGACCAATATGAAGCTCTTGTGTCAGTAATATAAGTAAGCTGGAACTGTACACTCTGTACATTGTGTACATACACATATATCCACATATCCATATATACATTGAACATTGTGTATATATACATATTATACATATATTGTACACATTGTTATATATATTTTTGTGTATATATATATATATATATATATAGAGAGAGAGAGAGAGAGAGAGAGATAGATAGATAGATAGATAGATAGATAGATAGATAGATAGATAGATAGATAGATAGATAGATAGATAGATAGATAGATAGATAGATAGATAGATAGATAGATAGATAGATATTTCCTTATGTACCCCTGTTTTTCCCTCAGTTTGGACAGAGCACTTTCAAACAATTTCACTGTGAGTTATACTGTGTATGACTATGTATGTGACAAATAAACCGAACTTGAACTTGAATAAACTTATGGCTTCACAATATAGCAGCAAAGTTTGACCAGAGTTCTTTTTATAGACATAGCTTGATTTATCTGGCAGCAAAGTCTAACTAACCTATTTTTTGTTTGACTAGACATTATGTATTGTGTTTTTTGTTTGTTTCTTTGTTCATATTTGGTTTTGGTTTTCCACAAGAAATTAAATGAAGATAAAATATGAAAGTAGAAATAAAGCTTTGGAATTCATGCAGATTTTAGTCCGTAGTTGTTAGCTGACAGCTAAAATACAGCTATCCTTACATTCTGACAATTAAGAGGGGAAGAAATTATTTGGTCATGTATGCTGAGGCAAAACAAACAAAAAAACTCAAGTTAATGTTACCCTGGAAAGCAAATTAATTGTTCAAGAATTATTCAAGGAAGGCAGCAGATGTTTTTAAAACATATGCTTTTGGTTTTGTGAAAATGCTAAGCTAATTTATGAAGAAGTATCAAAGATGTGACCCCCAGTAGAGTGAATAAGGATTAAATAAATGTATTCCTTGCTCTGGGCTACTTATACTTTATTAATACCTTTAGATGTATAAATACAACATGAACATGATACGGAATTCAGCCCTGGTTAGGTGTATGTATGTCTCTGTGTGTTGTCAGTGTTATGTTTTTGCTGTACATGGTCCAACTTTCCAGTAATAATTCAATTTATCAAATGCCAGCCCATTCCTCCACTGTAGAGTCCAACGGATAGGATGAACTCAAACCAGATGGGCTTACCACAGCATTAAACACGTCCTTGATCACCCAGCCATTTGGGAAAGGGGGATTGGTGGGAGCAGCTGCTATTATTTCTCTAAACACTTAATGCTGAAATAAAACCAGGTGGGGTAGCATTATCTAGAGTATTAAGAGTGGAACATATTAAAGTTATTCATGTCAGCATGAAAAGTTAGAAAATAATGTTTGTCCATTGGATGTCTAAAATATCGTTTATGAAAGCATGTAGGTTTGTGAGATTTGGTCTATTTTTGAAACATAAGGGGATTAATAGCATGTAAAGGTGTCCAAAGGTCTTGTAAAACATATTTAACATATCTTATTCAAGTTGTCCAGGCAAGGAAGAGATTATACTTCACAAAGTCTTCCTTGATGATTTTGGGCATCTATTTACCTGCCCACATTTCCTGTATGTTTTCCAAGGAAGAAGAATCACCCCCATGGGAACATTCTTTCTGTCCTGCAAAGTAAACAAATACACAAGGGACAATTATGGGAGCTTTTCGGACATGCTTTCTAAATGCTAAACCCATATGGTTGAACAGCTTCTAAAATGAAACAGTGGAAGTTTTAAGGGTGTATTTGGATTAACTCCTCAAGTGTATGCTTTATATGTTTCTAAGATACTTTTATGCATTGTGCTGAATAACGTATTTGAAAAGTTGAACTGATGCAATGAACAGTTTGTCAGGAAGCATAATTAGATTTTTCCTGTTCTGATAAGTGTTTAAAGAGAGATACAGGCCTGAAATGATCACAGCACATGAGCTACTCAAGTTCAGTGCTTGATATAAAAACAAACATGCAAATGAAAAACTCTCGGTACTCCTACATGTTAGTAGAGAACAAAAAAAGCTTCTTTGAGACTAATCTACTTTTGACCTACACATGGTGGTGGATTGGGTTGCACTGGTTTCTCAAAACTGAACTGAAAGGATTCATTGAGTTCAGTTTTTGGGGGGGAATGACTTTGACATAATAAGGAACTATGTGTAGCAGTTGCCTGTAGCTGTAAAAGTGTTTACTCTGCTGCCAACCAGAAAGCCATGCAAAAGAGAATCAGAAAGGGGGGATTGTTTGCTGGCACGTCCACGACCCTGTAAAATCCCACAACATTTTTACATACTTCTACAGTTTCAATTCAGTTCACTACAATTCAGTTTTATTGTTATACACAATGTGCAAACACATGTAAATGAAAAGAGGGAATGGCATTGCTAAAACACAGGTAGTATAAAAAAATTAAAAGAATTTAAAGTAATATAGAAATAGAAACAATATATAAAATATACAATATAAAATAGTATAAACCACATTTTAATGAGATACTGCGTATGTGAAATGGGGGGGGGGGGGGTAGGTATTGTCAGTAGCATGTAGTTAGTGGTGAGTAGCCAGGTTTAGATGTACAATAGCTTGGAAAAGCTGTTTCTGAGCCTGGCTGTCCATGAATGGAGATTCTTATATCATCTCCCAGAGGGCAGGAGGGAGAACAGGCCATGGTTAGGATGACTGGGATTTCTGCTGCTGCTGAGACCTTTGCACTGACACTCTTTATAATAAATGTCTTTAATGGCAGGGAACTGGGTACCGGTGATATGCTGGGCTGCCTTGATGATCCTCTGTATGGCTTTCTGGTCCGATAATGTGAGGTTGCTGTACAACACTAAGATGCAGCTATTTAGGATGCTCTCAGTGGTAGAATAGTAGAAGTTGGTAAGTGGTTTTGGTGATAGGTGGGAGTTTCTCAGCCTCCTTAGGAAATGTAAACATTGTTGGGCCTTCTTTACTAGGTACTGGCATTCACAACAGCACATCAAGAAAACATGTTCTTTCAGCACAAGGTCTACAGTCACTGAGTGTCCTGTAACTTCTGATGCCACAAAACAATGAAACAGAAATATATTAATGTTTTTAAAACGCAAAATCAATTGTTCAGATAACCTGGTTTGATGCACAAATTATCATGATTCTTAAAGTTGTGTCAACTTGATAACAGAGTAAAGAGCAAGTGTCAAGCAGGTTTATTGAAACAAAGCAAAAAGCATTCAGATACAAAGCAGACCGCTGGGAAGAGGCTCTGAGAGCCATGCATGAATCAAAGCTAATAGAACACGCTGGTGGAAGAGTCCTGTGAGGTTAAATAGGAGAGAGATGATGGGCAGCAGGTGTAAACAATGAATCAATAAGTGGGGGCAGGGAACTAATTGAGGTGTGATTGGTACTGGAGTGTGTATGTTCCTGACTGGGTGCTGGATAGGAGTGACACCTGATAGGAGTGACACATAGGTCTAATGCAAGGTCTAATGCAAGGCAAACAAACAGCAGCATCTATATGTAACAGAAACTTGACTATATATATATTATAATATGTTATATATGTTACAGACTATATATATTATCTCTAAGTAGAACTAAGGTGTAAAATTATTATAGAGCAGTATATAGAGTCTTCATCTTTTACTTATGTACTGCAGTAACATAGCATGGACTCTAGTATTTAACATGATCTAAAGGAGGTGTAAATGCCAACAAAAAGCACAGATGAGAGACAATGCATAATAATATAAGATAATATCTAGGTTAAAGTAAACATGTTTATTCTCCTGTTTCAACACAGCAGATAGGGGAACAATTTTTACATCCAAAACAATGACATCATGTAATATAAAAATCCAGCTGTCCTGACCTGAAAGAATGATTCGAACTTTATATTTAAAGGATGAATTTTCAAACATCCATAAGGGCCAAATCATCATCTCTCATTACTTCAAGAGAATTTTGTATCTATGACTGAAATATTACCCTAAAACAGGCCAAATATGGGTGCTGCTCCTAAATTATTTGGAAGATAAGTAGAAAAGATTGGAAGATAAATTAAGGCAGCAGAGATTGTAAATTATGCAAGGAAATTAGACCATAGCCAAAAAAGACTAACAAATGATTTAACACTGGCAAACTCTTGAGAGACGCAAAAGAGGAGCAGGTCACCAGAGAGCCAAGCGGCGGACAATGCATATTCCTGCTGTAAAGCGAGAAGAAATTTTTAAAAATCATAGAAAATAACACTGTAGTTCAGAAGTGTCTGGTGAATGCTCAAACTAACAGTAAATCAGTCAAAGGTTTGTGTGATAAATAATGTGGAGTCATAAAACTGAATTTTCTGGGGGAAAATGCACCAGGGATATTCAGGCATATATAAATCACCAAACAAAGAACAGCTTAGATCAGATTTTTTTGCACACTGAATCTCAAACAATGACTCTCAGATTTATTTTTAATGTTTGTCTTTTTAGTCTTGAATCTTTGCACTAGGGTCACTGTAAAAAATATTAACTGTACTCATGTCTATATGACAAAATGAGCAATGAATTACTGTGGTTTTCTGCTGAGGTTATGTGAGTTTGTTAATAACCATTTCAGACTAAGATTTCATCTTCCTCTGTCTGCTACATGGTCCTTTTACTTTACTAAACCTACAGCAGTGTATAAAATACAATCCAGCAGTCCGGTGCTAATAAAGTGAGAGGTGTTTTGATGGATGAGTATTTGTTTGGAAGACATCACTTAGCTCAACCATTAGAACCTATTATGAAGTGATTGTGATTATCAAACTATATATTCATTTAAGATGGGCTTTTACTGGGTTGTGTAACATTCGTGAAAGCTTACTACAAATTTCCCCTATCAAGCCAACTGGAACCACTAAACACTCAAAGTTTGTGAGTACATGAAGTCCCTCTTTGATAATCAAAAAAGAACAGAGGGCATTCTGAACTAGCGAAAGTTTGAAGGATTCTTTTTTCTGGAACGTCTCTTGGTTGGGAGGACACTGACCGTACATATTGGTGATGGGCTAATGGATGAACCATTTTTGGAAGACTGGTGGAGCAGGTGTTTATAATAAAAACATCATTCTTGACATTTGGAATTTCTTAGAATTTATGTTTTCATAGGATTTTATTCAGTTTCAAAGGTTTTTCAGTTACTAAAGGCTTTTGTAGTTCTGGTAACAAAAGTACTTCAAAACCTTTGTGTGGCTGAATTTCCTTTCACACTGCTCTTTAGATGTCAAAAAAGAAAGCTGGGGCTTCATTTATTTAAGTAGAAAAACTTTCATATAATGGCTACAAAAATTACTTGACTGACACCCCATAATCTTAGCATGTTTTACTTTGATAAATAAAGCCACACTGTTCAGGAATGGTAAGCTGTAGATATTAATCTAAACCAAATTTTAGCAATTTAAGTGAAAATCAGTATTCTTAATTATCTGGATGAAACACAGTTGGTTCCACCTTATTTGGATAGCCACCCATAGATAGCATATAGGGCTAGCAGATTTAGGGATCGAGGAATGGATTTAGGGATATCATTAGGCTGATCAACCCAGCTCTATTTTTCCCTAAGGTTTTTAAATCCATATGCTGATGAAAATCATGTTTGCATTCTAGTATATTTTGAATCTATCAGAGCTTTGTCTTCCCTAACAATATGAGATTCCAGTATGGGCCAGTTAGTGCATGCAAGCAGTTCTGGAAAAGCAAGTCATCAGTGTTCTAGAACTTAATTTAAGGTTAATGCCAAGACCGCCATCAACACAGAGCATTTTTGGTATTTTAGATTCTGTGCTGTTAAAGAAGAAATTGTACATAAACATAAAAATAGAAAATACTTTTCTATAATATTTGTTTAAAAAGAAGCTTTGGGTGAGCTAGATGAAGTTCAGTTACTTTTGTTGTTCTTTTGACCTCCTTCTCTCTCTCTCTCTCTCTCTCTCTCTCTCTCTCTCTCTCTCTCTCTCTCCCTTATTTAGCTCCCTCTCTTATTCCTCCATTACACAAAAGACCCTTCCCTGAAGCTGCTGTGACTGAGAACAGGTAGCTTATTATTTTCTTCTCGTCAGACATATGTTCAACACACATTATTGCCATATGTACATATGTGTAGACTGAGACCAGAGTGCAGTTCAGAATGTCTAAAGTGGAAACATGGTGTACAATGAACTATTCCACTTTTTTCATCCTGCACTTTGACTCATGTTCTCCATTCTAACTAGGTGCCCAGTTTAAAAATAACTGGTAGGAAATCATTATTATTACTGTTCTTGGACGAGTGTGATACAAAGGGAATGGTTGCAAGGAGGAAAGTCCAAGAAAAGGGCATTTCTAGCACCGTGTACCCTTCCTTCTGGAACCATGGGTGAATGAGGAAAATTACACATCATAATGCACCACATAAATGTAATCAGACTCTAATGCATTGCACGTCAGACTGTGAATGTCTGTTCCTTGACTTTAAACAGGGACTGATTTTTACAAACACAGGGTTTAAAAATAACAGAGAAGTAGGGAGTTGCAATCTCTAAAACACCACTTACAAATGATATTTTTTTGGGGGTGTTTACAGTGGGATAAATAACATTCCTTTCTGCCAGAATATGACCTGTGTCTACCATCTGTATTAGTGTGAGGGTTACAGTAACTGGGACTATATTCGGTGTATTGGGATAAAAAAGAAAATTTAAAAAAAAAAAGGATTAACATAAAGTTAGAGAGAAGAAGGAATTAAATCATTGTATGATGAGAAAAACATCAGAATATAAACATTTGTGATTAGTTTTAACTGTGTTTAATTTCATCTAGAGAGTTAAATAAAATGAGATGATAAAAAAAAAACATTGGCACAGAAAAAAACCCAAACTGTACATAGTCTTCAGCTTGAGACTGTGAATCCAAGGCAGGAGATTGAAGATAGTGTTTGTCATGTAGGGCTCTTAAACGAAGCTTCTTACCAGACTAATGGCTGACTGCCACTGGAGACAAGGGTTCATTTTAAATGTCTTAATAACAATCGCCTGTATGGTGGACTATTGATTGTCTGATAGCTTCAGGGCACTGTGGGACTCAGGGATATAGGGTTGGGTGGGTTGAGGAAAATCAGAGTCTGCAAGGAAGTCTTCATTTGCTCTATAATCAGTGAGAGCAGTGGTCTTTGAGTACAAAGAGGCAGATCAATTATTACCATATCAGGCAATGCAGGAAGAATTTGATTTTCTAGACACAAATACCTTGGCTTCTCCCTCTCTTTTCCCTCATTCTCTCTCTGTTGTGCGAGAGTATGACAAATTTCATGCAATCACAGTGGAGCCATCAGACCAGATCTTATCCCGCAGTGCGTGATTGCATGTGTCTGAGTGCGTGTCAGGGAAACATAAACTCATAAGGACATTATGGGATTAATTTAAGTTAACACTAATTACCTTAGTGTGTGCATGTGTCTCAGTATGGCTGCAGAAACCATAGCTTGACCACAGAAGGAGTACTGATTGTCTGTGTGACTCAAATATTCTGAGTATTGTGAAGATCATTATCCACTGTAGTAGAGGTCTTGGTCTTTCTACACACAGCACAATCCTGAGTTGAAATAGTTCATAGATCAAATACAAAGCTTTATGTCTTAGTCCACACACAACTTTATATCTGAGTCCACAGACTCAGAATATTTGTATTTAGTTGTCATATTGTCTTATGTTCCCCTAACTAAATAGGCCTACGTATGGCACATTCTAACTTGTAGATCTGCTTATGGGAAACATAACAAACAAGCATCAGCTTCTTGTTGGATTCACACCTCATCACAAGGTCCAGTAAAGGATGTGCTTTTGTACAAGTTTATGGTTCACATTAAGTCTTTTCCTTTATAATTTCTCCTAACTGCATGAGTCATACTTAGTCCAGCTTTAACAGAAACATAACAGTAAGCAAATTTCTAAATAGATTCTAAAAGCCATGTAATCAATTATGCATAAAAAGAAAATTATTGATAATGCACCATGAATCAGTTGTACTGCACTGTAGAGGACTCATTGCATTGATTGTTTGTCAGAGCCAGGAAGAGAGGAAGCTTTTCAATTAAAAATAACCATTCATCTACAAGCAGACACGAGACATGAGGGTCCAAAGGAAACAATAATAGAAGTACAGGACCTTTGCCAGTTAAATTTACAGTGTGTTGATATATATATCATCTGAACACTGAAAATATATCTGACCTGGTACGTCTTCATCTTCATCAGAGCAGCATTTGACGCTGTTGATCATAATATTCTTAGAAACAGACTATAAAACTAGATAGGCACTCTGGAATGAACCTTAGCTGTTCAGATCATACTTGGAATGTAAGGGCTACTGTCTTGCCAGTGGCAATCATGCATCTCAATGAGTGTCCTTCGACTGTGATGGACAAGGATTCATTCCTTAAAACAGCAAAATAGCTTATCATAGCTATGCAGTTTACAGACAGATTTATTTAGCTATCGCACCAAATAACTACAGTTCTATGAACTTTTGTGTTAAGCCTAGATATTATAAACAACCGGATGAGAGGAAGCTTTCTACAACTAAACAAAGCAAAGGCAGAGTTCATTATATTTGTCAGTAAAGAGCTAGGACTTGAGGTCACTGCTCATTTTGACAACAAAGTGAAGAAAGACAGACCAAGTCTTGGCATAATAGTGTGGATTTAGAGCTGAACTTCAGCAGTCACATCAAATCATTAACAAAGTCAACCTTCTGACATCACAAGTATACATCAAAATTTTAAAATGTCATGTTTAAGCAGGATCTAGAAACTAATGCATCATTTTATCTCCAACAGGCTGGACTACTACAGTGCCCTCCCAAGTGTCCAGTTAGACAGCTTTTTTCAAAATGTTAGTTCAATCTATTCCAAATTGATTACAGCTTATTCAAAATGCAGCTGTTAGTACACTTACCAGAACAAAGAAAAATGACCATATCAATTCTAACTGGATATTAATTGCTGAATGGCTTAGGAAAAAAATACATCTCTGAACTATTTTACTCATTATACTTTATAATGGCCTCATGATTTCATATAACAGTACACTTTATAATGCCCTCATGAAAATACAACTAAATAAACATTATGTGTAGGCACCAAGCATTTATTGTGCATGTTCCATAAATCTGTAACACAAAGTTATGTTTTTGTATTATGGGATGCAAAAAGTGTATAGTGGGAAATAAAAATGCTCTGTACACCAAAGGCAAATGCTGATGACAAGGGTTTGCAATGAACACTGTTCACATAGGCTGTATGGTGATTCAATAGGGATCATAATGATGATGGCAGAGCTAGGTAAACCTTATTGATCCCAAGGGAAAATTTGAGTGCAACTGCAGTCAGTACTGAACATAACAACAACAATTAGCACATTTCAGATATCCAAAAATATACAATGCAATATATTGATAGAGGGAAACATAAAGAACATTCACCGAATGCAGACTAATATGATACCTTCACATGCCAAAAAGACAGAACAACTCTTTTATTTATTTCAGTCTGGATTAATGGACAAACCATGAATCAGATTTAAGAAATATTGGAAGGGTAGCCCTAGAGAGCTTTTGTGGAACAAGTGACAATAACAGTCCAATAATGGTACATATTAAGATGCTAATTCTGCACACAAACTACCTCTACCAGGTAGTCATATCTTAGCTGTTCCCAGGAGTGCACGCTACAATCTGGATGGAGATCTCAGATGTTGTTCCTGGGATCTGCTGGGGCAATTTTCCCAGCACAGCCTTATTCCTGATGTTGCTATCATTTTTCACCACCTTCTGTATACTGTGCCATCCTTGTGTTCCATGCATAGCATCTTTGCACAGCCTGCATCTGGGGTCCTGTCTGGTGTGTTTTATCCTCCCATGATGAACTCATTTTCATATCCTCCTCATTTTCTTCCTCCTCCTCCATCCATCCTGCAGCCTTTCATGTACTTCACTTTTTTTCCCAATGTCAGGGTGTGTTTGATGATATCTCCCCTTTAACTGGTTGTCCTGGCTCAACCTTGCCATAGCATTTTTGTGTGGGTGTTGCTTGTGTAGTAGCATTGCAACAGTCCTATATTTTCCACTCTTGTCCATGAGTGTCTTGTATTTGTTCCAGTAGATCATTTTTCATCAGATTGCCTGATGATGTGCACCTTGTTGACCCAGGCGATGTCCAAGCTGGTGTGACGCTCTTGTCTCAAACTCTCATTGTTAGTGAGGTAGGCAGGTGGGATTAAGGACCTTGCCTAAGGGACCACACTGGAGATGCCAAATATTAAGCTTTTTAAAAAACTATTGCAAATATTCACCTATTCTAAAAGACTGCAGTGACCACATATGTGGTCAGCTTGTTAGGTATTGGGGGGTGGGGTGGTAGAGAGAAAGACAGGTGGAGAGGAAACAAAAACTGCAGATTCAGAGAGCCAAGCAGACGGCTTATACAAGAGAGAGAAATTACACGTGAGGTCCTCTCTGGACTTGAAGAAGTGAGGAAAACGAAATGCAGTGAAACTGAGAGGCATTCGGCCTGTCATATTTGTTTAGACACTGGCAAATCTCATCTAACCAGATGTACTTTTGTGAGAAAAAAAGCCTAACTTATCTCTCTGCGTGTTTTTCTGTAAACAAGCTCCAGTGTTTTCAGTGGAAGACAGAAACTCAGCATGTGGCCAACATAAACACTGTCCAACTAAGTCAGACTTGGAGAGAGGCAGAAGACACACAGAATGAGCTAAAGAAGGAAGGGATGCAAAGTGAGACAGACAGAAAGAAGGAGAAAGAGAGATGCTGAGGTGTGGTACATTATTTTCACAAACATAAAGCTGATTCAGAGGATTCTTGTGTAACAAATTAGAACTGCCTGTTCTAAACTAAAGATGACTTACCAGCCTTACACAAAGCTGTTCCACTGACCTCTGTGACCAAAAGCGACTTTAAAAACAGGTAACATGGCAGTTTTCCTGCTAAAGGACCACAGTGCATGTACAGGTATGTATGATGCAAAACAAGGAGTGTGTGTACATTGTACTCATGTACAACCATGTACACTGAAGACAAAAGGCAGTGGACACACCCCTTCACTGTCTTGTCCTCACTGTATACAGTCCACTTGCAAGACTAATACTTATTGTTAGTCAGTTATATTGCTCAGTACCATAGTTTATATGGTTCATGGTTGGCTGGGAAGAAATAGCAGCTTCATGCAAAAATCTTCTCCATGATGCATTGTGATATGCTAGAGATAGTCTGCAGTGTAGCCCAGAGTCTGCCTTTAATTGCAGGGTGCACTGGAGAGGGTATCCCTGCTGGAACAAATGTTGGACACAAACTGGTTTGAGGAAGCTCAATTTTTTTCCCCATTAAATTATTTCACAGCTGGACACTGAGGAAAAAGTGTTTGTGGAATTTCTTTTCTGGATAACATAGCAGAGTTTGACAGGAAACATAAATTGATTTTATTCAGTTCTTGGAGCATGGAGAATGTTTGCAATGTTGGAGAACCCATACAGACAGTTTTTTCTTTTTGTAAAAAGACACCTCCCAGAGCAGACATTTGCCTTAAAACCATACCTTGATAGCATACTGCCTAAGTCACTTAGTAAAATGGCTAGAAGTTCAAGGGATCAAAGTTCAACAATTCATCCTTTCTGCACCAAAGCATATCTGACATCATGAATTGCATCTTCACATTTCAAGCAGACTCTGAACTATGGAAGGCTTATTGATAAGTCTAACTAATTGGCAAATAAATTGGCCTAGTTTCCAAAATTTGGAATTTTGTTATTCCTGAAGAAGCCTCATAACATCTGTTTAAAAAATATGGTTTAAACAAGTAAAACATGCTATAATCTGAATGTTCATGAAACATAAATAACAATCAACTAACAAGAAAACAACATGAACCAATTTTCTGTGAACACAGAAAAAATGGCAATTGTTATGTTATAATTATGCACTCACCATATATACACAAGAAGTGTATATATATACTATACACATATACTGTATTAAACTCCTAATAATTGTATTAATCATAAATAAAAAATGTTTAGATACATGTGCCTATTGTACTCAGGCTATTCTGAGACTCCAAGAAAAGGATGATAAATAAATGAAGGGATTAAAAGACCCACATGAAAAAGTGGAGTGGAATGTAAGGAGGAGTTTACAGGAAGCCTGGATAGAGGTGTCTCTAGCTAATGATGAATAGGCCCAGGCAAGCAGCAGAGCTGCAGATTGTCATGGATGAAAAGCAGAGTGCAGCCTTCTTCACAACAAATGTGTAATTCACATCATACTAATGTGTCAACATTCCAAACAGAGGGTGCACAATCCCAAAATAATCAGGTGTGTCAATGACAGGAAGTCTTAATTGTATTAGTGTTTGAATAAAGCCATGAGTGACCTACTAAACACTATTTTTGGAGTTAACAGAAGTGATGCCCAGCTTGCGTATGTACCAAATTGTAATGAGGATTTGCAGACCACTTTTAGTAACATTCTCAGAACTTCAATAACAATGCCTCTACTAAAAACCTGAAATTCCTCTTTGAAGAATATGGCAGTGATCAAGTATTTAATCTGCATGTGGAATATGTGATGAAAGAAACTGAACAGCAATTGGAGAAATTTGTAATAACATGTTTACACTTAATTGGAAATGAGTATCTGTGGACTACCAGGAATTTCTCTAAAACAAGATAAATTTTACTAAACCATTATCAAAATCTTAAAAAGTTAAAGAGTGCACAATACTTTCCCATTTCAGTTCACTATGGGTGCCAGGAACCTGAGATAAAGTGTTTTCCTTTCTGTTTAAAAGTTCAAAATTTTGAGCAAGTTATTGAGTTGGCACACCAGTTTATGCAAGATGTTGATCGTTTTGGACATGGATGTTTGGGATATGCAAAGTTCACATCATGAAATACTGGCTTTTATGCCTGCAGTAACTACATGCTTAAACAGTTCCATAACCACTGATGGTAAAGAAATACACCTGCCATTAACATGACTTCAGCAACAGCAGTGAAACTATAGAGGAAATTTAAAACCCTCTGTTGACGTAAAAGGGTGGTAATATGTTTGAAAGTCTGTCTGTGCCAAGTGTCCTGGCCCAGAGATGAGGTCAGGTCAGAGACCTGCTGCTTTCATTTTAATTTATCTTTGTAAGCACTTTGAACTCATTATCATTGTGAATGTATGATGGGGAATTAGAATGAAGGCCCAGCATCCCTGAAAGACTCTAACTGAGCATTCATGTGTGTCGTGTCTTTATCTACAGAGTCAGCTCCACATGGAGCTTCAGCTAAGGTGCCATTAAGTCACTTTTGTACATGAGCTGAACTCAACTCAGAATTGAACAGTATGAATAGCTCCATCACATTAACTACTATATGTCTTGTATTTAGGATGTAGAAATTGTCTTCTAGTGTTTACTTGTCTTGAATGCACACAACTAGCTAAATTGTAGAGCTCCTAATAGAAACCACTGGAAATCATTCTGTCTGCAATGAATATTATGAATTTTATATTTTCTGTAGGACATCTGCTAACATACAAAAAAAATAATGTTAATTTTATATTTTATGGGTGGGGAAGGGGGTGCATCAGATCCAAATCAGTTTTGTATAGGACCAAATGTAAATGTTGGCTACAAATGTCAGTACTGTAATTTGCCTGGAAATGATTATAGAAAAATGTTAACTTAGTTATCCTGACACAAGATGAGCAAAAGGAAACTAAAAATGGATTTGTCATAGGATTTGTTAGTGCTATAAATTTTGATGCAGTGCTGCATGTAAGCGCTCTTTGTGGTCACATAAGGGAAGAAACCAAAGAACTGGAAATTAAACTGTTAGGTAAGGGCCTCAGTTAGAATTCTTTTATGGAAAGTCAGTGGTGCAAGATGTTCTGATAGACCACTCTCACTAGACTTAGATCTTGTCCCATTATTGATGACATGCTATATAAATCAGCATGAATCACCAGTGTAAATGAACTACCCCAATACTGTGTATGGGAGCCCAGCTATTCGTTTACTTTTGTGGCTTTGACTAATTCAAGAGATGACTAAACCTGAATTACTGAAACAAACTGTCAACTGAAACAAACAACATAGAGTTGTTCTGGTCTGTTTCAACACTTCTTTTACAACTCTCTTTATATCAGCAAGAGAGATTATGAGTCAAAAGGCTAACTATTATTACTAGTTATTTAATAATGTTTATTATCTATTGTTAATAATAGCTATTAATAGTTATTCATTAACTATCATTATTAACTTTTTCTTATTATTTACACACAAACTGTAATTGCATATATGGTATGAGACTAGTAAGTACTTTAGGTCACAACAAAAAAAAAAAAATTCAAATGCTTTCAACTATATTAAACAATTGCCAAACCTGGGAAGGTGGAGCATGCATCTTTGCATGGCCATGATAAAGGCTGAGTCTGTAAAAGGCTGTAAATCTGGTACACTGTGGGCAATGTGAAAAATAGTTTGAAAATATGGCTGAAGTCAAGAGAGTCAATATGATTTTTATTGTCATTTGAGCCATTTGATCTTGCAAAGAAACATCAGATAATAAGCTTTGATAAAAGCTTAATCTGATTTGGTCTACAAGAACATTCTAAGACTGATTGTCACATTAGCTTCCTGTGTTTACCAACAACTCAGTCCTGATCTAGTGAAATATGAGGAACAGAGAAGGCTGTGTGCAACAATTGATGTCAACCTTCATTTTCAATTTGGGCACAATTATTCTTTTTCTCTCTAGAGGGTAGTGAGAGCACAGATCAGAAAACATCATCTTTATTGCCAAACTCTGGTACATTAAGAATAAGTGCTCATGGATTAGAGAGAGTCAAATTATGTTTGATGGCCTTAAATTGAGACCACACACATTGGGTCATTACAAATACTAGGCTCTTACATAGCAGAGATACAGTGCAGTTCTTTTTATTTCTGCAGAAAACAACATCAAATATCATTAAGGACTCATTAAGGAATGACAACACTTTTATAACTAGTCCAACCATTTACTCACATTTCCAAAATATACCTGTGACATTACTCATGGGTTAGACAATGGTATATGAAAGAATGCTTTGTTTTTATGTTGTTATAGTATTAAGTGTTTGAGATGTTCAATGCTGTTCTAACCTTGGAGAGAGCACAGCTGGATGCAACAGTTTCTTTTTGCTTCCGAATACTTGGCAGGGGGATATGCACAAGGCCTGAAATGGACTTGCGAATGTTAATGGCAAGCATCTGGGCAGGAAGACACTGTGTAGGAGAGTCAAGGAACATCTGCGCAGACAGACATTGTGTAGGAATGTCAAAGAACATCAGCACAAACACTGTGTAGGAGAGTTGAGGAACTGTGCAGCAGATGACAAGGAAGGACAAAAGAACTAAAACAACAAGAGCTATAATCATGGGGTCAGGCTGTCAGGCACAAATGCCTGATCTTGGCCAACAGCCTCTAAAAGGCAGATGAGCTCCAGCTAAAAGAGTTGCTACACTCTTCTGAGTCTTATAATGGGAAAATAAGCATATATGTAGAAAACTAGCATTAAATGTATTCACAGATATTCTGGATAAATTCTGTATGGATGTCAGATTAGTTGAAAGCAAGAGTAGTTTCACTTTCTAAAAAACATTTTTAAATATGTTTTGTCATTATTAGAAATAATAATAATTATTTTAATTATTTTTAATAAATCAGGCATCAGGTTTCTTACAATTCTTTTTTTTCTAATTACACAATTTTTTGTAGTTACAATGAATATTTTGCACATAGGTGCACATAGTACTATTAAATCTGTAGGTATGTGGAGTAAAGCAAAATTAAAATAGTACTAATTAGTGTTTGCCCATTCATTCTTGCAGGTTTTTTACTGGTGCAAATAATAATAATAAGGAGATTTCGATTTTGTTTGATTCCGTGAATTTGGAGAAAGATGACTGTCACACCCCACTGAGTGTAGCTATTTGTGAAATAAGGGTGGTAAGGCAGACTATTAGGCACAGTGATTGGTAGCTTGTATCCCTGACCTCTTTTGAGTGCCATGATTGCAGATAGAGCCTTGCTCTCCCTGCCAGAATTAGAATTTTCCTTTGCCACCTACTTTGCTTGTAACTTGGTCCTTTGAGGTAGCCATGTGATATTAATGATCATAGTTATCCACACCAAAAAAGTTTGGGATCAAAAGTGGATTTACAGAAAATGCTTCTAAATAAGGACATCGTTTTTAAGAACCTTAAAGCTCATATCTATCTGCATTCTAAAAAAAACAAAACAAAACTCTAGAGCTGGGACTAGTTCTTCTGAAATCATTCTCAAATGGTAAATATAATACATTTGCAAAGTGTAAAAACTACAGACAATGTACAGTGGGGCCAAAAAGTCTGAGCCCACTAAAATGAATTGTTTTTATTTGCCAAAAACACTAAATTTCACTCAGTTGACACTTAAGTATTTCAAGACCTGTGTTGACAAGGTCTTTTAACAGTGAAAACATTGCTTTCGTTCTCATTCGTTTATTCTCACAATCTATGAATGTAAATCATATTAAACAAAAAAAGGTATCTTTCATAGAAAAAAAAAAACATGGCAAATGTACAATTATTATCATTGTAATCAGTATCACTTTTTGGCAAAGAAAAAAGGAAAAATGAAATGACTGCCTTTTAGAGCACAATCAGACTAAATAAGCAGGAGACCCAGAATGAGGAAGAATGAGGGAAAAGGGAAAAGAAGATGAAGGGGAGACAGAGTGAGACAGAGACAGAGAGACCAGGGCTTGCTGTATTTAGAAGGGCAAAGGTAACTCTAGGGGTTCTTGTCTAAAAGACAGAAATATTGCAAGACAGAGAACAATACGTCTAATTTGCTTAGAAAATCAGCAACCGATCAATACTTTTCCATGAATCTCATTTTTGAATTGCTGTTGTATACATATTAAATTACCATCTGCACTAATGTTTATTGTGCAGTTTACCCTAAAAGCAACAGTGTAGTGTTTTGTAGACTGAAGATTACATTTCCTACAAAATGAAAAATAATACAAATGTTTTCATGCTGTTATTTATACACAAATAAGTCTATGGTCATCATGGCAGCTGCTTTCTGCTGATGTTTGTTACTAACATTTTGAGTGTTTTGGGGTTTTTTTGGAAACCTTTTAGTTTATTTGATCTCACAGTTAGCAAATAATTTATAACACATAGGCCTATATTGTATATTTAAACAGGTTTCATCTCCTAAAGCTTCAAATACACTTTGCTTGTAGCTAAAGAAGGACCACTGTCCAAAATGTAGAACTATCTCTCTATAAATAATCTTAATAAAATTGTATACAAACACATATGTATGCATGTTATATTTTATTTAACCTAGTCATTGCTTTACCATTAATAAATGTAAAAAAATAATAATAATAAAAAAAAAAAAAAAAGATTCTGAAATCATAATTGTATTGTTGCCAGAGTCAAGAAGCCAGCATAGGGAAACTGATTTTATCAGGCTTGGTCATTCAGGCTACAGTGCCTGTACTGTCACATGGAGCGTTATGTTCACACAGCCCCATCTAAGGCTTAGCTCACCATTATTTTTCTTCAGTCTAAAGAAGTGCTATTGTAAGACAAATGTTTATGTTTTGGCTTCAGAGTCAACTCTGCATTATTTCTCAATCCTGTCACCCTCATAGTGCAGACAGTATCTCTGGATCCTACAGACCCCTGTCTGCTGTGTTAAGATCTGTTTAACTTTCACAATTCATTCCTTATCTTAGTATCCAGGTCATTTTTGTTTAACATTTTCACTGCCTCGAGTCCTCCTTGTGAATCTATTTTTGTTTGGCAACAAAAAAAGCTGCTGGGTAATGTATTTTCAAGCAGTCATAATTAAACATGACTTTTTTTTCATTTAAGCAGTTATGTGTCATGCATATCAGGACTGATCTTACTAGATTATGACTGTGTACAGTATAAACACCAAGCTGCACTGCACTACACCTAAAAGTGCATTTCTGCCAATGAATCAGTGGCTCCACCCTCTGGTGTATGCTTGTAAAGCAACAGAACTAATCCAGGAAGATAAATAATATCCTGTACAAACCAAGTGAATTGACATAACTTTGCCTCGCGAGGTAAGTCATAAACCTTTAAATAAATGTGAGAACGATGCTCTCCTAGTAATTCAGAAGTGTATAAGGATTCACAAAAATCACACAATTACAAGTGAAAGCATCTCATCAGCAACTAACACAAGTCTGATAAAAGTGTCCCAATACTTAATTGCAAATCATGAAACCTGTAAATTAACAATACAGAGAAGGGGAATCATTCAGTTATTTTGCATTGCATTCATGTTTTGTTTATACTTAACCCAAACAGCAACCACTGTAACTTTACTGTCCTAATTTATAAAAAGTCCAGGGAATACCTAAAAGTGCAAACAATGCAGCCTGGTCTGCTGTAAGGTTCAGATCACATTTAATGATTTGTTGGTTCACATGGATCTTTCTAATGCCTCTGCACAGTACAGCTCTTGTATGACAGCATTCTTTCTTCATTTTCATTCTCTCTCTCTCTCTCTCTCACACACACACACACACACCCAGTCAAATCAAATGATCAGTCTTAAAGCGGAGTTGTAATGCTTGATACCAACACATTTTATACATAAGCAAACTGCCTGCCATTAACTGATAACAGCTACTCTGAAAGTGTGCATTACAACCCCCTGCTTAAGACACATTTTAAAGTCCTTTGATGTAAGATCTAAGCACAGAACACGTCAGTGAAAAAATCCATTCATAACCATTTGACCTTATGAGCACCAATGTAATTTATCTTTAGAAACTAAAATAATAAAAATAACACACTCTATTTCACTTATTTTTTGACTGCAAGTACAGAAACACAAATGGCAATAAAAAGACAGATTAAAAAGTTGCAATAAACACAATAAATGAATCAAGATCACATTTCATGACTGTTAATCAAACTGATAATACTTGTGATATTTAATTACATAATATATAGTATATATAGTAGGATAGATTATTCCCCAAAGGAATACTGCAAGTTTAACAGTCAGAGAAATGTTGTGAATGGTGAAACAAACCTGCATGGTTTGAATCATATGGACCATAATGTTATTGCTTCACTTTGCGGATATGAATTTTTCTCTAAAGCAATGTGAAGCTACATAATTATAGTCCTTCATAGTGGCAGGATATATTGTCCCTTGTTGGATCAGTTACCATAAAAGTCCAAATATTAAGATCAAAACACACCACAAATTTGTGGCACTTCTCTCTGTTACATAGTTCATCTAAGGTGTATGATACAGTCCAGAGAAGTGGAAGGTTGCTTCTCTTAATTGTCCCCAATGTCCACAGTTTCAGAAAACTGGAAAATGAAGGGAACAAGTCTGCTCCCTCCAATCAATAAGGATCTTGCATTGATTGCTGTAGCCAACAAGACCGCTCCATACCAAGTGTCTGGAGGCAAACCGACTCTTTGGCATGTTCTGCCACAGGCGGATGGATGCGCTGCAGTCACGTTCTTGGCATTGACAGAACTGTGCTATAGTAAACAACTTTAAAATTATACAGGGCATCTATATGGCAAGGACATACACAAGCAAAAGATAATTCTAAACTAATGACTAAGTACATGCACACACACACGCACGCTCACATGCATACACACAAATTTCCCTATTCAACTCTCATAAAAGTGCATCAATTCACTGCCCTGATGCCAAACAAATTCTTGTCATGTAGCCAAAACAGTTGTTTATGACATTCAAAAGTGCAATAATTTAGCACAGGGATTTGGCTTTTAGCCAAGACTGCAAATAAATAATTTACCTGCATCCCAATAAAACTTACTTTGAGAACCCATAATTTTCAAGCCCAGTTTTCATTTAATAAATCCAAGACAACGTCTTAATTTAAAGTTTAGTTGTGTTTGAAGCAAAATATGAGAGTTTCCTAAAGTTGCCTCAACAATTTTGCCAGCTCAAGTGGAAAGGGGAAAAAACAAAGTGCAGCAAAATGATGTGCAAACAGCAGTTGCTTAAGAGTTAAGCACATCAAAATTCTGATAGCTTAAGTTCTAGTTTGTGCATTTACCTTGCCATCTTTCTGCAGTACTAACATGGACAAAAGTAGTGAACTTTAAGAACTCAGAAAACAAACAGTAAAACTTCACAATAGACAAAGTGGGTGTATCCTGCAAATGTGTATTATTTTATCATATTTTTAGACTGGTAAAGCACAAATAAATGTATTATCTTATTTAAACCTTTATCATGAAAAAACCCACAAAAACAACTCTTCCCAATATACCTTGGCCATTTAGTATTCTAAAAAGTCTGACTGAAAGCATCAGTCACTTTGACAATGGAAGTGTGCATTGGAAGGGAAAAAACAAAGCACCAAAATCCTGTTTCAATTAAATATAACAGATTAGATCTCATTCAAATTATGAGCAAATGTGCAAAAACATCTTAAAACTTTATTTATGGTATGTTGGCAGTATCAGTTCATACTTCATTATGACACGACTGTTTTAACCATTAAATGCGTGCCTGATTGCCACAACCATCCAAGTTAAAATTATGAAAAGTTAATGGCTTGGCCTCTTGTTTAAATGGTTCAGAACAAAGGTATTTAAGGAAAGTGCTATAACAATTTTGGGTACACACAAAATGTGTTTTCATATTTGTGTCTTAAATTAAGAACCAATAGGTACTAATACCTATATGATAGTAGCAAACAAAGTATTCCATTGCATGGAAGATTAATTTTATACATTCTCAAAGTGTCCACTGAGCTATGATTGAACCATTCACAAGGCAAAATATGCAACTTTAGAGATATGAGTTAATATATGTACAGTCCCTATTAACACCTCTGGACTGTCAATGTCTGATTACACAAATAAACCATCAAGCAAGTAAAAATTTAAGCATCAGATTAAGAATGGAGGATTTTGGGACCCTTCTACACTTAACTGATGGCTTGATCTTTTGTTGGCCAGGAATACCCAAATTGTCATGGCAACAGACATATCTCAAGTCTCACTCTACCTTTACTGCTGCTTGCTATGTAGGTCAGGATGAGTGGGTGGTTGGCAAAGCTTTTCCCAATGGTCTGACTCATAATAACAGAAAAGCATATTGAAAGATTTGTCTGTAACAGTCACAAAGGAAGTGCAGATATAAGGGACAAAAAAGCAAAGACTTAAAACAACTGGACACATTATGTGGCAGGATTGAGAACTTGCTCTGCTGTGGTTGGAGTTCCAGTGATAGCCACTGGGGGAGGGGTTGAGGTTGGGGTGGGAGTGGGAGTGGGAGTGGGAGTAGAGGCAGGTGTGGGGATGGGTGTAGGGGTAAGTGTGAAGGCCAAAGTGGGATCAGGAGTAGTAATATTAGTAGTTGAGGTGGAGGTAGTAGCTGAGGCTTGGGTTTGAGGAGCAGCTGCATCAGGTTTGGCTGGAGTGCTGGGTGTCATGGGAGCAGGTTTGTTGTAGTTGAGATTCAGAATGTGCTGCTGAAGGTGCCTGATCCAGTCCTCCTGTACTGAGAGAGGGCCATGGAACTCCACATCACAGAACCTGAGAGAGAAGAACCGTATTTGCCATGCAGAACTCCAACAAGGTTTCCTTTTAAGACCACGCACATTTTAGCATCTTGCACATGATTTTCAAACAATGCACCTACTGGCCTATAAAAAAAAAACCTGTACTGTAATTCAGAACAAGAACAGCAGTAAATGTGTGTATTATTATAGACATTAAAACATGAATGTTACTAAAGGTACAACTCACCGACACTTAAGGGAATAAATTTTACCCACAAGTTTAACCAGGGGGGTTGAGGGGGGCTTAGGCACAAGGGCAGGAACAGTACTGGTACGAGGTGGCTGGGGGAGACAGCTTTCTCTCTCCCCACCATCAGCGTGTGAAGGATGTTTCAGTGGCCGTCGTTCAATGCCTTGTAAAAAAAAATAAGGCAAACTTTAAAGAGTAGCCAGTAATGTTAACAGATACTTTATTTTTGTCAGTTTGAGTGCAACCATGTAAATATTAAACTGTGTAATTGCCCTTCAGTTTACCTAATACAATAAGTAAGATCAAACATTTTTTATAAACTGTTAAAGACTAAATTCAAGAAAGCAAATTAACAACAAAAACTTTCAAGTAGCTGCTCGTGTAAGACCATATGACTAAGCTGTATTCTTACCCCGTGGTAGACGGACATTAAGTTCACTTCTTGCCACTTGTGCATGTGGAAGTGTACTGTTGGAGTGATGTCCTCCACTCTGTGCACTAGTGGCATACTGAGAAGAGGTGCCAGTTCCACTTTTTACCTCCCGTGATGAAGACCCCCATGGCCTGCTGCTCATAGCTTCCTGTCTGACTGTCCTCCCTTGGGACAGTGTCAGAGATGCCCACTGGGCTGCAGAAGACTTTTGAGATACAGGGGGCATGGGGTCAGAATCAGATGAAGGTGAGAGAGAACTGCCTTTCTGTAAGACAAATGCAGCAGAAAATTAAAAGGGCCACTCCGTTAACACTCCATAGGTGTCTGCTATGTGTTCTCTCTGATGCAGCTTCGAGTCAGTCTGATAATTGTGAGAATGCTGCATCTTATGCCGTTCATACCAATACACACATTCCATAATCTCTGTATAATCTTACCAAGTTTAAGAGGGGTTTTACAATATAAAAACACATTAGAACATGAGAATATTACCACTACAGTAAACCAATATGTCCATACCTTCTTTTGTGCATTGCGCCCACTCTGCAGGTAGCTACGGTGTAATTCAGCTACTGTTTGTGGTCGGCTGCGCATCCAGGCACTCAAAGTCTCAATGGGTGAACCATTGACACACCACTCAGTCACACCAAACTGTCGTAAATGGGCACGGGCATGGCTGGCCAGCGCTTTTCGGTTCTCAAAGAAGAAACCACACAGCTCACAGCTAGCATCTAAGGAGGGCCAGAGAAATCAATCAGAGTCAATGGTTCACTGAATGAACTTGGTTATGTGGCTCATCACAATCATTAAGGTCATACACTACAATCCTCCTGAATGATAACATTGTGAAGATAGCTAAAATGTGTTGGAGATTATTCTTTTCCACATACATTGAGCTTTGCAGTAGTATGTTCCTCCTATAAAAACCTCAGTTTTAATGCATCAAAGATCTCATTTAGAAACTCAGGAGGAATCAGTTTAAAAAAAAAAAACAAAAAAAAAAAAACAACCCAACACTCTTACCCATGTGGCATACCCCTTGTTTGTCCGTGGACAGTTTTCCCTTAAACGAAAAGTCCTGTGGTAGCGGTGAAAAGACTTTGGACTGGGCTGGTGGTGTCCTTTCACCGAGATGTCCCTCAGTTCCCAGCACCCTCTTTCCAAGTGGTGTCATACCAAAAAACTTGCCCGCAGGAGGAGTGGTGGAGAGCCCTGAAGCCCCTAATCCATGTTTATGGTGGCGTGAGCTGGGATGGAGGAGGTTAAGGGGAGACTTGCGAGAAACTTTGGGTGACTGATAACCGTGACTGTCCCAGGGCAAGCTGCTGTCCTGCTGTGGCTCTTCCTTCACACCTAGTGCCACTGATGCAGGCGTGGTACCCTGCTTCCGCATGATCTCCCACAAGGTGTCGATGGGCGAGCCGTTAACAGACCACTCTGTGATGCCCATATGACGCAAGTGGGAACGAGCATGGCTGGAGAGGCCTTTGCGGTTCTCAAAGAACTCGCCACAGAACTCACAACGGATGTCACGTGAAGGTTCCCTCTCCTTAGTCATGACTGGGTGAACACAGGGACACAAGTGAATAAGCTTACGGTGGAGAATGTTTGTACCATTTACTATTCAGGTTAATAAAAATAATGCAGTAAAGGAATATAGTATGACAAGACAACCGAACTTTAGGCCAGCAACTCTGACTTGTTTTTCCTAACACACTGATGAAGGGCCACTTTTCCATTTTTATTCTATTTCCTTTTTATTTTTCTCTTCATTGTATAAATACATTACATCTTACCCAGGTTGACAGGCTGTACACTGTCTGAGTTTCTCCAACTGGAATGCAGAGACTCAGAACTGTAGCTTTCATGTCCCGCTGTTCCTGCTCTGGTCATGGTAACTTCCACCTGCTCAGGTTCTGGCTTGGGCTTAACAATTACCACTGTGGGGGAAGTGGTTGTAGCAGATGTTGATGCAGCCATCTTGCGGGCAGTAGGCTGATGTTGGCTTGGTGAGTGGTGACCAAAAGGGAAAGTCAGGCGGCTGAGGGCACCCCCTGGGGGGGGGGAGGATGGAAGGCAGGTACGAGGGCCTGGAGAAGTGGAAGGTGATTTCAAGGGTTTTACGGGCATGACGCATGGCAGGCCTCGACGAGCTATGATCTCTCGTAGTGTGTCGATGGGTGAACCATTCACAGACCACTCAGTAATGCCCAGTTGGCGCAGGTGGGAGCGAGCATGGCTGGAGAGGCCCTTCCGGTTCTCAAAGAGCTCTCCACAGAATTCACAGCCCACATCTTTCATTGGTTCGGCTATAGACATAGAAAATGAAAGTCTACCATTTTATAACTGCAAATTGCATAAAAGACACATTTAAAAAGTTGTGATAAGACAAAATAATCAACTATAATGTTTTGCATGTGGAGACAGACCCTGCAACACAGTGGTTCCATTTCTAGTCTATCCTCTGTTCTAATCTTAGAATCTTAAGGTATCATGAAAGCTAGATGATTTAGATTCTGAAAGAGCCTTTATTTGGAGCTAGAGACCAGCTCATTAACTCCTGTCAATAACTCAAAGCTCACTGTTGTGAACTGTGGCTGCTTTTCTAGAAAGCAATGCTTATTCTACCAGATAGTGTTGACTGTAATTCTATAATGCTTCTAAGAAAGGAAGCTGTGCATTTATGCAGGTCCCTTCCAAAAAATCTGATTTTACCCAAGCAAATGCCACCACCTCAGGTTTTTGTATAGAAACTGTTATGAATCTACATTTTTGTCTTTAGTACCGATCTCTATTACAATGCACCTGCAACAGGGCAAAGGAAATATTACATAGTACAGGACTGAGATTCATCACACTTAAAGGTCAATTTACCTGAAGAGTTAAATTAAAATGAAACTTTATTAACAGATATTACAAATAAATTAAGTAGCAAAAAGCAAAAACATGTGGTTGTAGTCACCTAAAGGAATCGGCATCATCTCTCTGCCAGTCAAACGGAAGACCTGCTGGGTGGAAGGTTTCAGCTTCTTGGTGGGTGGACCTAACAAGATGTGGCCAGAGGAGGGGGAAGCAGCTTTTGAGCCAATGCCACTCCCTAATGATGGTGACTTGAAAAGAAGAGAGCTGGGGTGGAGAGGCCTCTTGGAGGCTGTAGAAGTGGATGTAGAGATGGAGGGAGAGGGAGGAGCAACACAGGACCCATGGACCCTCAGGTCCTCTGGGCTGTCAGAGAGTAATGAACTAGCTCTTTGTTTGAAGTCATCAGTGAGAATAAGTCTGTTAAGCAGGTCAATTGGGGACCCCTTGGATTCAGAGTATTCCACCCCAAAGTGACGAAGATGGGCTCGGGCATGACTTGAAAGGCCTTTGCGTGTCTCAAACCATGCTCCACATAACTTGCATATAATGTCTTTGTTAGGGTCCACTTCCATTGCTATGAGAAGAAAAACAGAACAGATGAGTGAACTGAAGAATTAAAGATGAGAGATATATAGAGGGAAAACAGAATACAAAATCAGAATAATATGTGGAATCACTGAACTGAGTTTGGATGCCTTTGTATTTAGAGTAGTTGTTGCCCTGGTAATACATATTTTGAGCAATTTATAGTGTGAACCTCTGGACAACTGATAAAGAAAGTGTCTAAAAAGAATTTATCATGTTGTGCAGTAAGGAGAAGACAAAGATTGGCTTTCACAAGGTAAATGAAAAGCTATTTTCTTTGGGTCAAAAAAAAAATCATCTTTCTTGCCCAGGTATTCAGATTTTTAAATAAAGGATGGGATAATGGTTGGTAGAATGTGTATAACTTTAAAACATCATCTCTGTTCTAATCTGAGACACTGCTAAGATTATAGCACACAATACTGTACACTGACTTTGGGCAATGTCTTGAAGAAACTGAAGACTCTCACAATTATTGAGGATGGCTTAGGTTTTCTCATCCTTTGCCAGAACAGCTATCTGTTCTGAAATGCAATAGGTTTCAAGACCTGTTATAATGTTACTTTCACAATCATTAAGGAACTTAATGAACACCAGCAACCCCATACCAGATGCAAAATTAGCACGGGCTTGGTGCAGGGGCAAGTAACCCAAACATCGCACGCCTTGCCTATAGAGTATCAAATCTGTACTCATTTATTTAGTTACAAAGATCAGTATAAAGAACCATGAAAATCCCTTGATTCTAATCTGATTATTAGAATCTGTCCTACACTGGCCTTCATTATGTCAATGCTCCAAACCACACTACATGCACTGCACATGCATAGTTTGACAACTAAAGTCAGGAAACTGAACTGGCCAGAATGAACCCATGTCTTATAAAATTAAAAAACAACAATATAAAAAGGGTTTTGATACATTTGGTAAGGATAAGCATATTGTAGTAATTATCAACAATAACTACATATATGTAATTTCTAAACAATATATATTAATAAATGCCATACATTGTCAATCATTATAAACTGAGGGTCAACTCACATAGATCAGAAGTGGAACAATAATATATTAAGCACTGAAAATCTCTTACTGAGATTTAGGGGAGCATCTGTCTCTCGTGGTGCCCAGAAGGGTCTGGGTGGAGTGGACAGAGCTGCTGACTGGCCCCTGCCCATAGTCTTATGCTCCTGGGAACGTAGTGGTGATGACACAGGCAGCAGAGAGGAAATTGGGGCCTTCCTCAGCACTGGGGATGGAGACCTAGACCTTCCAAGTGGAGAGGATGGCAGGGATCCAGATGAAGAAGGACTGGTTGGGGAAGGGGTAACTTTCCTGATGCTACCCAGACCAGAGAGAGGGAGGGGGGGCTTGATATCTTGTGATTCCTCGTCAAATTCGGTTTCATGAATGGGACTTGCTGTAGGAACAGGTGAAGCATGATGGAAGTTCTTTTTGGGTGATGATGCCTTTGGGAGTAAGGGAGGCGTGGCAGGGAGGCAGGCGTCAGCAGCCCGCTCCTTGGTGATCTGGTACAGGAGATCTATGGGTGCTCCACTGCTCTCCGATACTCCTACTCCTAACTGGCGTAGGTGAGAGCGGGCATGGCTAGATAAACCTCGCCTGGTCTCAAAGGGGGCGCTGCACACCTCACACTTCAACAAAGTGGAGCCTAGAGAAAATCACATTGGGGATCCATAAAACTGTTCCATCATACCAATAAAAATTAATCTGTCACAATAGTTGCAATATCGACTGTTTAAAACAAATATAAAGTCCAGACAGGGCAAAATGTTAACCTCCACGTTAGAAATTGTACATCTCAAAATCTTATTCTAGCTAAATACAGCTCTTCCCTAAAATTAAGCAAAAATACTCTAATAAATGTCATCTATTTAATGTTTTTAAGTAGAAGTGCATTCTCAAACCCATCTCACCCTTAGGCTCCGTCTCTTCTACAGGAGCAGAGCTCTCAGGCTGTAAGGGTAAGGAGCTATTTAATTCTGCGCTGGAGGCAAAGCTGTCCACTGGTGGCATCTTTATAAGGACCCCCTCCCTTTCGTCCTCTTCACCTAAAAATGAACATGTAGTCCCAATTCAGGTACTGTTTTTGCACACAGTAACATACAAGTTCAAATTTAGGAATTTGTGCATGCCAAGAGTAATGTCTGTGTTATAACCTTAGGCAAAGTCATTTAAACCTTGATAGTCTGCAAGCCAATTATAAGACAGCATATACAAAACCTCTTTAACCTCTACAGATGTATTAATTAATCATATTACAGATCTTAATCCCTCATCATCTCTACTGTTTCTGCAAACAGATTCCTACATTTTAAAATATTCAAATTTATCTGTACATGCCAAGAGGGTTTCTGTACTTTTTGGTCATTCTATTTTCATTTAAAAAAATTTGGAAAATGGACAATTATTTGTTTCTTGCTTCAAAAACCAATAATAAGAAACAGAAAAACAAATCATTACTGGTTTTCCTTGTTAGAAATAAGATTCAAAATGCAAATGCGGATTATATTTCTTTTCTTTCCTCACAACCAAAACTGCAATAATACAAAAAACAGAAAGAAAGTCAATATTTACATTTTTCTGAAATTGGAAGTTTTCATTCATAAAGCCATCGTCAAAGCAACTCAAGGTGCCTATTACTCTCTCTTACTGTTAGCAGAGTTGTTAGCTAGCTAGCAGGATAGATGTGGAACCATACTCTAAAATAATTTTAAACATGGCATGAAGTGGGCCATCTTCCACAGCAATATCTGTTACTATGCTGCAGGAGTACTTGACCAGGGCAAGGGCATCAGCTGTTCTCTTGAACACATGTAGAGAAAAAAAAATTGATAGAGGAGTTCAGGGGTTTTAATTTGAAAAGTTGTTCTTATGGACACTTCTAGGACTATGTAGGAAAAACAATCTCAGTCTCATATTTCTTATTGTGTAAACTGTATAACACTAGGTCATGAACTAGCAAAGCCCAAGTGGTGAACTTGCAAAGGTTGCACTGCAGTCGCAGTAGCTGTTTCCAAAACGTAATTTTTAATATTTATTATGTTGCTTCCCCCTTGTTTGGTTCCCTTTTCCTTTAGCACCCCACTTATTTTATTTCCCTAATCCCTGTACTCTTTCTTCACTGGATTTGCTAGAGTATAAATGTTCACCAGTTTCTGGCTACAGGGGTGTGACTTTGAACTTGTCTTACTCGTATACTGAGGGGTGTTATTCATCGCTTTCCTGTCAAAAATCTGCACAGGAGTCCTCACTTACCAATAGAGTATTATTTCTGTTTTAAGTAGATAACACTATTTTGGTACCCAAAATGGTCATTTATTTAAATCAGCGTTTTCCCTAGAATAACACTGATTTACAAGGAACCTACAATAGAGTCTAGTCTCTCTCAACACCCAGAAAGTCAATTACCAAACTCAAGGATATCTTTACATCCACAATGAAGGGTAGAAGGGGGAATCAATACTGAGAATTAAACAGTTCATACCTGACTTAACTTGGAAACCATTTTGTCCCATTAGTCAACTAACACTCCCAAAGTAGACAGGGTTGCTGTCATGCCACCCAGTTCACCACAACTCCCAGCATTCCACTTACAACCCAGAGGAAAACCCAGCCAATCATCCACAATTCACAAGATGCTCATCACCAGACTATTAACTCCAACTGTAGCCTATTTACTTAGACTATTTATACTGGTCATTTCCCTGTACTCCTTGCAAAGTATTGCCACTGTTTCCATAAGTGCAAATCAAGCATTCTATCTGAATGTCTTCCTGTATTGCTGACCCTCTTCCAATTGTGTACCTTTGATTTTGCCTGCCCCGTTTGGATTTGTCTGCTTGGTTATACTGTTTTCTGGCTTTTGACCTGGACTGTTTGTTTACTATATTTATGATGCTCCCTGGTTCTGTTCATTCCAAAGTGCTGGTTCTGACCCTTTCTACACCTCTTTTTATCCACAAGCATCTGGCTTTAGCTGAAATGTTAGTTACAGCAATACAACTCTTCTGAGTAGATAAAAAGAATTTTGGTATCTGGACTTATACCATAACTAATGCACAGTGCCACCCTGGCATTTTTGGTGAAAGCTGCTATGGGATTCTGTTACTACTAAACCATATTATCTCTGCATCTTATTAGACAAAGAACTGCATCACCATGTGATGCACTCTTGTATCACAGAAAGTTCATTTAAATCTAACTAGACCTCACACTGGGCACCAAATATATACAACCTCTGAGTGAATTATTACAATTAAATTATGTTAGAAATTATTATTACTGATGATAACTAATAAATGTGGCTCCAGCCCAACAGGACAAAATAGTCTCAGAATGAGATGGTTAACATGAAATAAACATAGAAAAACTACCAGTACTAATAATTATTATTATTTTCTCATTGTCTGAAATAAATTTGTCACTAAACTTTAAAGGAGTATGTTTCTTAGCTCTCAGAACTTCTGTGACAAGAGATACACACATATGCCAAATAATTAAAAAGGTTTAATAATAAAGCAATTGGAGGTTTGTTAGGTGTGTAAAGAAAAAAATAGCAGCAAACACCAATAAAATCATCAGGCTGAAATAGACTACATTGAAAAAAAACTAGACAGTAGAACTAGTGTAAGAGACTAACAGAACTTTCCTTTGTTCTGTATTGTCACAGTACCCAGACTAGAACACCATGTTATAAAAAAGAACAAATGTTATCAAAACGAATAATTTTTTTAAAAATTATTAAAAAAATGAGGGACAAGCATGTATAATCACATTTGCATTTTAAAACAGAACTCTCAAAAGATATAATATAAATGGAGCCACACTAAACTTGTAGTCTTCAAGCTCGCATGGAAGTAGAGCCTTTTCAAGTATACAAAAGCACTTATTACCACTCTAACAGTTTATCGCTTAGCCCTAATAGAAAATAACAAAAATAATCCTAAATTTATATTTAGTACTATTGCACTTCTAACTAGGAATAAAACTGATACCAAAATTCAGATTACAACACCATATAGTAGTAATTAGTTCATGAATTTTTTTTAAGTGGGAAAATTAAGCACATTAGAGATCACATTTAGAGTAATAATGTGACATGGGGTAGCTACTAGATGAGAACAACCAAGCCAAAAAAGACTAGAATCCTTTACTCCTATCCAAGAGCCTGAACCTACATCTCTAATCTCAGGCTCAAAATCTTCTACCTGCTTACTAGATTCACTGTCCTCACGCTTTCTTAAAGAAATTCTACCAGAAGTAACTGAATCTTTTTAAAATTTAATAAACCACTGCTTGAACATTGGCTATGTACCAAATCATTAAAAAGCAGTAATCAGACCACTTATCAAAAAATCTAACCTCGACCCATGTCAGTTGTCCAACTACAGGCCAATCTCAAACCTTCCCCTTATTTCCAAAATCCTAGAAAAAGCTGTAGCCCAGCAGCAAAGCTCATACACGAATCAGAACAAGATACATGAAGTCTTTCAGTCAGAGTTTAGGCCTTGTCATAGTACAGAGACAGCGCTGATTAAAGTAGTTAATGACCTGTCTTTGGTTTCCGACCAGGGTTATATCTCTTTGCTTACACTGCTTGATCGGAGTGCAGCATTTCATACCATGGATCACATTTTACTAGATAGACTCGAAAATGTTGGATTAGGGAAGTAGCCTTTTCCTGGTTTAAATTTTATTTATCTGATCTCTATGAGTTTGTCAACATAAATGGAGACTTTTCAGTATACACCACTGTTAGTGATGCTGTCCCACAAGGATCTGTTCTAGGGCCTCTGCTTTTTTCTTTTTATATGCTACCTCAAGGTGACATTATATGTAATCACTGTGTTAGTTTCCACTGCTATACTGATGATACTCAGTTATACACTATATTGCCAAAAGTATTTGCTCGTCTGCCTTCGCACACATATGAAGTGTGACATCCCAATCTTAATCCATAGTATTTAATATGCCGTCGGCCCAACCTTTGCAGCAATAACGGCTTCAACGCTTCTGGGAAGGCTTTCCACAAGGTTTAAGAGTGTGTTTATGGGAATTTTTGACCATTCTTCCAGAAGCGCATTTGTGAGGTTAGACACTGATGTTGGATGAGAAGGCTTGTAGTCTCCACTCTAATTAACCCCATAGGTGTTCCTATCGGGTTGAGGTCAGGACTCTGTGCAGGCCAGTTCTTCCACACCAAACTCACTCATCCATGTTTTTATGGACCTTGTTTTGTGCACTGGTGCACAGTCATGTTGGAACAGGAAGGGGCCATCCCCAAATGGTTCCCACAAAGCTGGGAGCATGAAATTGTCCAAAATCTCTTTGTATGCTAAAGCATTAACAGTTCCTTTCACTAGAACTATGGGGCTGAGCCCAACTTCTGAAAAACAACCCCACACCATAATCCCCCCTACACCAAACTTTACACTTGGCACAATGCAGTCAGACAAGTACCGTTCTCCTGGCAACCGTCAAACCCAGACTCATCCATCAAATTGCCAGTTGGAGAAGCGTGAGAGAACACGTCTCCACTGCTCTAGAGTCCAGTGGTGGCGTGCATTACACCACTGCATCTGATACTTTGCATTGCGCTTGGTGATGTAAGGCTTGGATGCAGCTGCTTGGCCATGGAAACCCATTCCATGAAGCTCTCTACACACTGTTCTTGAGCTAATCTGAAAACGACATGAAGTTTGGAGGTCTGTAGAGATTGACGACCTCTGCATGCTATGCACCTCAGCATCCACTGAGCCCGCTCTGTCATTTTACGTGGCCTACCACTTTGTGGTTGAGTTGTTGTCATTCCCAATCACTTCCACTTAAAATACCACTGACAGTTGACTGTGGAATATTTAGTAGCAAGGAAATGTCATGACTAGACTTGTTGCACAGGTGGCATCCTATCATGGTACCATACTGGAATTCACTATGCTCCTGAGAGCAAGCCATTCTTTCACAAATGTTTTTAGAAGCAATCCGCATGCCTAGGTGTCTGGCTTTATACACCTGTGACCATGGAAGTGATTGGAACACCTAAATTCAATTATTTGGATGGGTGAGTGAATACTTTTAGCAATATAGTGTATGTCTCTGCCAAACCAAAGGACACATCTGCTTAGTATTATTGAGGAACGCATAAAGGACATCAGACACTGGATGTTGAGAAAACAGAAGTGCTTCTATTAGGCTCACAGACAGCTAGGACCTCGCTCTCCAAATGCATAATGAACCTCAATGGTCTGCCAATCACATCTTATTTAACAGTTAAAGATTTTGGAGGGATTATGGATCCCAGACTCTCTTTCAAAGCTCATGTAAATAAAATTTCTAGGACCACCTTTCTCCATCTCAGGAACATTGCAAAGCTTAGGAACATACTCTCTTCACATGATGCAAAAAAGCTAGTCCATGCATTTATCACTACCAGATTGGACTACTGTAATGCCTTACTATCTTGCTGTACCACGAAGTGCCTAAACAAGCTCCAGCTAGTTCAAAATGCAGCAGCCAGATTTAGAACTAGAAAGTTTGATCACATTACTCCTATCCTAGCTACATTACATTAGCTCCCAGTAAAATTTTGTAAGATTATAAAATACTTCTAATGACCTACAAAGCACTGAATGGTCTTGCCCCCTAGTACCTTAGCAAACTCCTAGTGCATTACAACCCACCACATCTGCTTAGACAAAAAATCATGCAGGCCCTTTCCTAGTACAAAGAATTAGAAAATCTACTGCAGGGGGCAAAGCATTTTCCTATAAAGCTCCCATACTATAGAATAATCTTCCTGTAAATGGTTCAAGTCTCAGACACAGTCTCAGTGTCTGAGAAAAATCTGTACAGTCAGGCATTTTATTAAATATTTCCCATCTTAGGTAAAGGTGTAGATCTGGGGATTCATGGGCATTGAGAGTTCTAGTAAACTGTGATGTTATGATCCTGTCAAGTCACCTCTTTTTTGTAATTCAAGTTTGTTAAATGAGTGGCGAGTGCTGATGTTCCAGGGAGCCCTCATGCCTGTGTTTCCTTCTGGCTCTAGCCAGATCATAGCTAGATCTGCTGAAGTCCATCTTTGCACATTATAGTTCCCCAATTTACACACCTTCATACCCGGACATGCCTAATAATCTCTCACTTCCTGCCAAAGTACACCTACTCCTGATGTCATGTTACTGAGCCTCAACCTGTCTCTGTTGCCATGGCTCCACCCACCATCCCTAATGTTGTAGCATACTTCCATCCCAGCCAACTGCTTCTCCATTACCCTTCAGAGACATTTTCATGCAATATGGGATTCGGACACGGACACGGACACGGACACACACACGGACACACACACACGGACACACACACACACACACACACACACACACACACACCGTCAAAACCAACTAGAACTTCTAGAAAACTGGAATAAACATTCATTGCTTTATTTTTTATTTTTTTAATTATATTTGTTCTCTCACTAATATTCTTCTCTTTATTATTAATATTGCTATTGTAGTGCCTGTTGTTGGCAAAATGAGAAGACCCATTTTGAGTCTCAAAGATTTCTTCCTCATGCTCTAAGGAGTGTTTCCTTGCCACTGTCACCCTTGGCTTGCTCACTGGGGTGTGGATTTGGACAAGTGTAAAGCTTCTTTGTGACAACGGCTGTTGTAAAAGCGCTATATAAATAAATTTGACTTTAATTTTAACACTTGAGAGAGAAAAAGCAAGGAAAATTTATATTTATAGTTTGTATTGTCCCCAAGGCCCAGCCTAAAGCTTCAGTTTCCTGGTTGATGTTCCAGAAACTGCAGAAACAGAACCTTGTGCATTTAGTTGAGACCACCGCATGCAGTGTGTTTTAACTAGCAAGCATTAGTTAAGTTCAAAATGGGAATAGCTGAGAAGCTGCAATAGAAGTTTCAAGTCTGTTGATTCAATTCCAAGAAGCCCCAATTCTAAATTCCAATTATATGGGGTGCAGGGGTGGGTGATGTCTCATATGCCTGTCACATCTGGTCCTCCATGATGACTGGTTCTCCTTACAGTAGTTTTGTGTTTTTCAAATACAATTAAAGAAAGGAATAGATCACACATTCATAACGCAATATCATTACAGAAATATATGACGTCACAGGATATTATGAATGTCTTCTGAAATTTCAGTGTTGTTAAAGAAATTGAAAGTGTAACTCTTCACTGAAAACTATTGAGTTTGTTGAACGCATGTACTAGTGTGTACCAGAGGGTCAAACAAGGTCAAAGATACTGTGATAAAGTTTCCTTTTATAGCCTTTTTATATCATTAGGCTATCGGTGTTTCTCCATGGAACCAGCACAGGACCGTTCTTATGTTTTTCCTTACTTTGCAAGGCATGGGAACACCTTACCCTTCAGGGATGTCAAAGTTTTGCTCCTACAATGTTGAATTAATATAGGGAAGAAATTCTGCACTGAAAATGGCTTGTGTCCACACTCTGACGGACATTCTGAGTTAGAGGTGGCAATAGCTATAAATGAGTACCTGTGTGATATACAAAAATACTATAGAGAAAACAAATATATATAGATTTACAAACCCAGTAACACTATATAGAAAATATAGAAAAGGCTGACATACACAGCACCTTGAATTAAGGCACATGCACAGTCCTAAGCACTGATCATTTGTTTCTCTGCAGTTTGCTCTCCTTTCATTAACAAATACCCCTTCATCATTTTAGGACCATACATTGGTAACATCTAGACAATTAAACCACAATGTAAAAGACTCAAAAGGAACTTAACACTACATTTCACAACAATGAAAAACAGCAGTGGGCCTTTTTATTGGAGATGTTTTAATTGATTGTATATTGTATTCAAGCCATTCTTGGCACAAAATCTCATAACACTGCTTTAGGAAATAACTTCCTTCCACATAATCATGTAGCATACTTGCAGATATGTAGTTCTCTTTTCATCATGGCTAACATTATCTCAGAGTATGTTTCCACAGCCATCCTGCTAGCTCAGGGCACCTATTGCTCACTCTTACTGTTAAAAGAGCTGTTAACCTTGGGCTTTCTTCAGTTTCGGAAAAATTAAAATACAGATCATTTTTCTGTTTTTGTTTTACTGCAGTTTTATTTTCTGTTTTGCAAAGGAAAAACAATCTGCTTTCGCATTTTGTATCTGTTATTCCTGAATAAGAAAACCCACTTGTTTCTCTGCTTCTTGTTATTGAATATTAAAACAAGAAACAATTTTCATTTTTTCAGTATTTGAAATGAAAATAAAAAAGTACAGACCAAGAGGAACTGACTGTAAAAACCTGAAGTGAAAAGTAACTGTAAAAAAGTCTAAGTAACTGCAACCCAGCATATGCAAAACTTTACCTTTAAAAAGATCTGTAATTAAAGTGGTTAGTGTAATTACCTAAGGAATACTGCCATTATCTCTAACCACCTCTATATAGTTTTATAGAAATCATTAACCTGCACATATAGATCATGGCAGGATATGCATTTTCATTTTTTTACTCCTAAACATGTACATTTTCTATATATTACATATTGTACACAGGATATTATAGTACTATTGAATTATATTCATTTATATTAATTTTTTTAACCACTATATATTTTTTTATTCTATATAATAATACAAACGCATACACATAAGCACAAAGAAAACAAGCATCTTAAATATTGACCGTGCTTCATTTATAAACCATACATCACCGTGAAGAGCGCTTTTGTTTCCGTCATTCTATACTAAACAGCATTTTACCAAGCTCAGTGCTTTTCTTCCCAGTTAAAGAAGACACTTTCGTATAGCAAGAAATAAATTAGTAGTGTTAAACATTCTAAAATCAGTAAGAAACAATAGCCTTACCCATGTCTGAAAAAATTCAAAAGTTTTAAAGGAGCCAAACTGCATGAGTGACCAAACATTCCTAGACATAAGCCAAAAGATCAGTGCTCACATTTAAATAAATAAATAAATAATAAAAAAATAATAATAATAATAACAACAACAACAACAACAACAACAACAACAATACACAAAGCGGTAAAATGGCGAAGATTGATGAGTGAAAGCAATTTGGGATACACTATCTCCTAAAAAAATGTTAGCGTTAAATTGATAGTTCAAGATAAATCAGTTATGTATCTTGACATTTATAGAAGCGTAAATTGTTAGTTTCCCGTTCGCGGAGCGAGAGTAATTGCAATTGCCTCAAATACTCACTTTGACTGCACTGCCTCTTATGGTAGACAGCGATTCGGAATTATCTGCCAATGATTTGATTTTTGATGACTCTGAAGTCTACCAGCAATGTTGCCCGTAACATGCTATGCAACCTTTGAAAGTACGAACACAGCGCGTATAAGCAACTCATGCCAATCATGCACCGCACGGAAAGTGCAGAACACTCACCGTTCAATAGTCGCTGAGCATCAGACTTACGGCACCTACAGTCAGATAATTTTTCCGCTATTGTTTGTGTCTGCGGGGATGTGGAAGCAGCCATTTTGCCCCGCACACATGCACCACCGCGCCGAGGCGTAACCAATCCAGTAAAGGCGGAGACTAAGCTAAATTTTGAATACCAGACATCAATTATATGAACTGAGACACTCCGCAGAGAAAGGACACTGCCTTCCTTGCCAGACAAAACTACCACACCTCTCCCCTACTTATTGTATTCACTGGTATGCAAGCTTTAAAAAGTCTGTATAGCAAGAGTTATGACCCAGAGGAGCTCTGCTATACAAAGCAGCATATCTCAGAACAGGTAATATCTTTAGAAGCCAACTCCAAATTTCATAAAAAGCATAATTGATATATTGATTATTTTCAAAGCCATATCAGTTGTTTTAAAAGATTTAGGATTTATAAAGATTTATAAGATTTAGACATCATCTGACAAACTATATTTAAGCACCTAGTATCTCTAGATAAAAAGTCTACAGACATAGGCTATAGGAATAACTCACCCTCAGGCTCACTGTCATTATCTTCCTCCTTCCAAGGCTGAGTTGGAGACGTCTGTGGCACAGGTCCTGGAGCTTTGCTGTCCTCGTCCTCCTCCTCTTCCGATACAGGCTCCTCCTTCTCCTGATCCGTGTTCTGTTCTTGCACCTCAGAACAGGAGTGAGGAGCAGTGGACAGAGCAAGGTCTGGTCGCTTGGAGAAGAGCTCGCGGAGGACGTTGATTGGTGAGACTGTGACCTCCCAATTGGTAATACCAAAGTCTCTGAGGTGGGCACGTGCATGACTGGACAGGCCAGCCCTAGTGTCAAAGCCAGCGCTACAGAACTCACAGCGCATCACACTGAAGGTCGCTGGGTCAAAGTTGGCAACTAGTAGGGCATCAAGAACACCGTATCAGACAGCCTGGAACTGAAACAATTCAATGCAACCCTCTAAGAAGGAGAGGTCAATCAAAGAGGCAGTGGTAGAAAATAGCAGGGAAAAAAAAAAATCTACATTATAAAGAGGCTTTCTGAAGATCAGAACTTTGAGTAGTTCTGTTCTGGCTAGATTTCACATTATAACTACATCATAAAGAAGATTGCTCCTTTGTATTGCTCCACTTTTCCATAGAGCCATACTATTCTGCTAAATATTACTATGAACTTTTTGCTTCTTTGTTTATGGAAGTCCTCTAGACTGGACAATGTCAGTTTGTGTGGAACGTTGGCATGGGGAAAGTATAATTTGTTAAAAATAAGGAACTTGTACTTCCAAACTTTCACCTTAACAGAATTTTGGGTCACCTAATTAATTCCCCATCAGATGCAATGAAATGTAATGAAATGCCACACCTTTATATTTATTCTACTTGTACAAACTTGGAACTTAATGTAGAACATGGTGACTTTATAATGTTTAAACAGCAAAGTGATAGCAAAGTTTACAATATCTGTGCCAAAATGTGTCCATAATACAGGTGGATAAAATGATAAACAGCAAGTTATTGTAAAAAGTGACTGTCCTTACCTTTTTTCTTCTTTTTTTGATAAGAGAACTTCTTCTCAATGGCATTAACCTCTGCAGGAGATATGAAGTGTCTAACATTATAGCTGACTCCAACTCTGTTAAGGTGACCTCTTATATGATTTGCCAGTCCAATTCCATTATCAAAGTGGTCTGGGCAATATGGGCATTTCCTTCCAACACTCTTTAATGAAACCCCTTCCTCATCTTCTTCATCCTCCTCCTCAGTTAAGACATCAAGAAGGTGGTTAACAACATCCTCTTCCTTTTCATCAGTATTGTCATCACTATCATTATCTTTAGTATCAGTGGTTTCTTCACTACTCCTATCATTATTGTCAAGAGGTGTCTTCTCTTCTTTGGACTCCTCACTGATCTTTGGTAGAGGAGAGGAGATGTTGAGGCCAGAAGCCACAGCAGAGGAATCCTCTCCTACAGGGCGACAGGTGAGTAGATCTGTAAAGTGCTACAAGAATGCTGCCTTTCGAAGAAGAACTGCTCAGACATCATCTCAACATAAACCTGGCTTACCTTGGTAGCCAGGAAATGATGGCCGGAAAGTCATTCAAAGTCATCAATATTCAACATATAAGGCTACAATGCATCGACAGGGTGCTTGCTTTTCTTCAGTTAACCCACTTCAAAAATAAGTGTGAAGTGGAATTTCATTTTCTTTTTTGCAGAGTAAATTAATTACCAAGTGCCCACTGCCACTTGCAAGGATTACCTTTTCCCAGTATGCCATGACTGGTTAGCGTATTTTCCGTCAACATTACATAATCCATAACAAAAAAATAATGTGTAAATGTAAAAGATTCATGTTAACATAGCCAATATTTATTTAGCTAAATTGTGTATACATTATTATTAAGCAGGGAAACATAATAGCTGAATCAGATTTAAATATTCTCATATTTTTAAAAAAAAAAAAAAAGTACTAAGTAATCAGTATTAGTAAGGCCAAATTATTTAATGAGCTACATGCTACCTCTCTCATAAGGAGCTATATAGGTTGCTATATGCTACATGTAAGCCCAAACTGCCTAAATTCAGTACATTTCAAGCCTTAAAATAATTTTACATATTTTCACAAGCACCCTGATCGAGACCAAGACTGTTCACTATAACAATGAAAATTCAAAAGTTGACAAAATGCACAAAGTGGAAGGATGCAATGAAGATGATGACACCAAAAGTTAGAGCTATGTTAACTCTGAACTAGGGAGACCCTGAAACAAAAAACACACAGGCTACTCTGCATCCTTTAGAGACCTCTGAGACTCAGCCTGTCACTCACCCATCACTCTGCCGTATGAGAGGGCAGTTGGGAGGTCAGAGCTGAGGGCGTTTATGAGGACGAGGGGTAACTTGTGTCTGAGCTGGGCCTGCTGCCCCTCAGCCAAATCTAGCCTCTCTGTCGCCCCCCGAAGGTTGGCTGAGAAACTGCTCTTCAGCTGCAATGCCAGGGCAGGTGTCTCCAAACGGTCTGCAGGGGAAGCAAGGGGTCGACCAGGTTCAGACATGAGGAGACACCTGGACGTTCCCCAGATATATGGCCAAGAGTGGCACACATGAATTGAAAAATATGTGAACTTGTAAGGCGGGGCATTTGTCTCCCATTTATTGGCCCTTGCTGACTAGGGCCACTGATGGAAACTGATTTGGAAAAATACTATTTTCCCACCTGCCTTTAAACGTCAAGGGTATAAATACACTTCACTGCCAACAGTAGCCGGTAATGAGCATCGGCCAATGGTAGGGGGAACTGCACCACGTGCCTTTAATGCAATTGATGACTTAACACTAGACACATCATATGCATGCATCACAATAAGCACAAGTTATATCAAGATTTAAAACATTAAAATGAACTTTGGGTTTGTAAGTGTGGTTGTTAAACATATTGTATTATTTCAAGTGTTCAACCCCTCAACAAAATATGCTGCTTCTTTTGTAGAAAATTTATGAAACTGTCTGAAAAACAATTGTGCTTACTGGACACAACAAAATGAGTACAAAATGGAAAAAGGTTTCTTGCATATAATTAAATGTCTTTTTAGGATGTTGTTTGTCTAATATACAGTCTTGTCTTACCTGCTTTGGTGGTTGGTTTTGGATCAGCATCCTGTTCTGGTAGTGACACAACATCCTTTTGGCCCTGCTCTGTGGTATCTTTAGCATTTGGGTCATGGCTCTCCACATCACCAGAGTCAGTAGGCTTAGGATCCACTCTGCTGCTGGCCCGTGTGCGCCCCATAACATCCCTTACGAGCCGCTTGGAGCGGCGATTCCCTGTGCTCTTAAACGCAACATCCCTGCGCTGTGGTGCAGCCTTTGAAGCTGAAGCTGAAGCTACTGGCACAGGAGACTGGGGCATTGGGACATTCTCCTCTGCAAGCCCAGTCTGACCTGACCCAGACTCACCCTGCAGGCTTGGACCAGGATAGGGAGCAGCGTCTGTCTGACTGATCGCAGTCTCAGGTCGGTCAGAGGGTTTTGTCAGAGTCATACAGGCCAGATGGTCCTGGCTCGTCCCTGGAAAGGGTTCCACCTCATTCTTGCCCCGTGGGTCACAGATACAGGCCTGTGAGTGGTCAGTGACAAGCTGTTGTTCAACTGTATGCATGGAGGCTCTGGTAGGGTACCGCTCGCTAGGCAGGGTAGCGGCGACGGTCGAGGCTCCATTCCCAGAGAGCCTTCCCTTCTTCGGGGGACCTTTCCTGCGGGACCTATGCTGGAGGCGGGTCGAGGCACGATGGGCGCCGGCCCTGGCCCGTGCCCCATGTGTCCTAGCATGGTCCGCCAGCTCCTGTGGCACATCAGAACTGTAGCTGCACTTCAGACAAACAAACTGGCCACAGATGGCAGGTGACTCTCTGACGGTTGGCCGTGTGGCTTTCCTGCGGCTGACTTGCACCTTTGCTCTCTTACCTCCACCACTAAGCTTCCCCATCTCTTCCAAGATCCTGCGCCGTGATTCCTGATGCTGCTGATGATGGTCCACCAGCAGCAGCCTGTCGGTGAACTCCTGCCCGCACTCCATACACTCGAAACCACTCTTTTTGACTCGCCTCCTCGCCTTTCCCTCCTCGCCACGCGGACCCTTGCCACCGCCAGCAGGATCATGCTTACGCATATGTTCCCGTAGATGTGCTCGTTTTTTGAAGTAGATGCTGCATTCCACGCAAGTGAAAATTTCTTGGCAAAGTTCCCCACCAACAGCTTGCACCCTCTCCCTGTCCTGGACTTTCTCATCCTCTTTAAACTCAAACACCCCTCCCACATTGTTTGCCACTTTACCATGCTCCTTTGCCTTGGAAGGTGTTGCCCTGCTTTTCCTGCCTGTCCCGGTTGTTCGCTGCCATGGGCCCAGTCCAGAGAAAGGTCTCAGTAAGGCCCTCTTCTTTCTCCTACGCTGGATGAAGGTGCAGTGTGCCCAGGGACCAGGAGGTGGACTCTCTGGGTCTGAATCACCTGGAAAGGAATATACATCCCGTTCTGGAGTATTCTTTTTTTCCTCCTTCTTCAGATCAGACTCTTTTACCTCTTCCTCCTCTTTTTGGTGTCCCTCTTTTGATTCTGTGTCGGAAAAAAGAAATGGCCCAGCTTGGTCCGATGAACCTTCAACTTTGCTCTTTTCCACTACAAATAGAAGGGAATGCTATATTAATTCAAAGCATACCTTTAGGACAATCTATATATGATCTTGTAAAGCAGACTCTTATTAATATTCTTTCATTTTTCTCAAAAAATAAAAATACATTTTCAAATGGACCCTCCCACCCTCATGTTGCTGGTTGTTGAACTGTGCTGTGCTTGGGCCTCCGAATTTGTTATCTCTCCCCAGATCTTGGCCCTCCATAGGACTGGTTAAGTTGTTCTCAAAAAGTTGGTTCTTGGACATATCAGCTATTTGGTATTCTCCACAGTCAAGTCTGCACACAATAATATTCAAAAAGAATACATGGACCACAATTTTAAGTCAAGTAGAACACAGCTTTCCACAGTGAAATAAATGATCATTTGTCAGTGTCTTTCTGTGATCAATAATCTTGTTTTTAAGCAACATCTCTTTGAATTCACCTGCCTGAGTAAATGCCTGTGTATTTTCAGACCATATCCATGCAGATAACTGGCAATGGCACTCTGTATAGCCACAGCTTTACAACACCTGTCCAACTTCACCTCACCTATCTTGCTCCTGTCCACAGGTGGGACTTCCTGGGCTGTGAGCAGCAAGGCCATGAGGATTAGAAAAATTCTGAAGCTCCTCTTCTGACATACACAATTGGAAACCACACAAACACACAAGTAACTTAACAGAGAGGATTGACCCACAGAAAAACCTGCAATAGGGTACAAAATGGCCCCATAATAACTAAGGTGAAATTCATGATGTATTATGTAAAAGTCTAACAATCATTCACTAACTGACAACATACAAATAATGAAAAAACTGTATTTGTAGATTTATTGCAGTACACTGACATAACACAATTACCATCAAATATCTCTTTCTCGGAGTCTGAGTCCCACGTTAGAGATGAGGGGAAAGCGGAGGAAGGAAGTTTCTTCTGCTTATTTCCATAGGGTCCAAGTTTGGGAAGAATGCTTCCTGGAACCCCACTATCCCCATCTCCATCACACCTCTCCAGATCACCACCTTGGGTCAATCCACCCTGCATGTGTTAAGAGTTAGAAAGAGTTACTTATCCTTACAGGATATAACTGAATAAAATATAATTATATAAATCCACATTCTCTCAGCATTTAAAAAGAAATAAATGGTACTGGGAACAGAGATTGAAATAAAACGGGCTCAAATATAAGAGAGGATGGAAGCTGTGCATAGAGATCTGCTAAATCTCTCACCAGCAAGCTGTTATGTAGTGAGGGTGATGCAGATGGCCCACAGACAGATGCTGGATCATGGGCATCCATATTTGAGTGAGGACCCACTCCTGGATCCATGGGCCGTTTATGCACCGTGTACTGTGCTGGTCTGCTGCACTTCACCTACATAGTTTTCTTTTCTAGTAGCATACATGGATGGATACACACACACACACACACACACACACACACACACACACACACACGGAGAGAGAGAATCCTCCTAACATCTGACAATGAGCGTTCGTGTTTATAAGGCGGTAAGGGAATTAATTTGATAATTTCAATAACGCTATTTAACAACTTGACATCTTTTAAATGTGAGGCCACTTTACCCTACTACCCAATTTAGGTTCGAATGCGTACGCCACCTCAAATAAGTAAAAAACAAAAGTGCCAAATTCCTTTACTTATTGACCGTTACCTACCCGCGGTAATTTGGGACCGTCTGACCTATTTGAACATGTCTGGTTTCCGTAAATTTAGCGCTGTCCTTGTGATGACGAACGCCGAGAAGGCAACGCTCTTCTCGCTAACGATGACGGTGATAGGTGTGCCAAACATATAAGCCCCGCATCCGAAGGTTGAGGTGGGCTTTCAGCAACGGCGGAGAAAGAGACCATTCTGCAAATATTAAATATCCCCTTGGATAAGTATACGTGTGGAATAAAACTAATACTCACCGAAACGGCCTGCTTGCTTGGCTACTCTATGGAATGTCCTGCGTCCAATCACACGCTACTGTCCATATTCTCTTTGGGTTGAAGTCGCATGAACACACGCCCGCATAGTGCATGCGTGTTTTGCTATATGCGAGGTTCGTCCGCGCGTTCTTGCAAGAATACCGAAAAAAGCATGAACGTTCAACGAGCAAAGGAAGCTGTCTTTGCAGAACGACCACCCGACTCCATGTTGTTAGCTTCGGAGGGACGCCACGGCTGCGATGGTGACGTTCATGGGGTGGGGAAAAGAGTTTTTGTTAACCCTGGAGTTGTTGCAGTGAAAGTAGAACTGTTCCGCACTGAGTCAGGTGGTCAGAGGTTAGGGTAGTAAGTAGGATAATTCGGTAGCATAGATAATAGACAATTCGTTTGAAATCTCAACATTTAACGAAATTATGTATCAAGTGTAACGTGCGATAATTTGTTAGATAGAGATATGTGTACCGTGCAATGTTTTATACATTCAGAAATAGAAATATTTTATAATTTTAATTATAAAAATTATAAAAAAAATTATAAAACTTTGATTGTGAGTACAGTAAGACTGAATGTGATGGAAATGTTCAGTGTGATATTCCAGTGTAAATGAAACCAAATATAGATATAACTTTAAGACTAAAATATGCCACTTAGATAAACATAAAATAGTAGCAAGCACTACGCTTTGCATAAAGAGGCCGATTGCATTCCTATCTTGTTCGCAGCATGTAACTAAGGATAATCAGCAGGGACTAAGGATCCTCTCCTAAAGTTATCATTAAGGTTTAGCAAGATAAAAGGCCAAGTTATGGTCAAAATGTGTTAATATGGTCAATGCAACTAGATTCTAAACCTCTTTTAGAGGTTTTAACTTAATATATGTGTCAGTCACAGGTCATTAAGAATTTAAATATTTATTGTGCAATGCAGAATGCCAAGACTTCTAAACAATTGCCAGCACTCCTTAATGTTTAACCTCCTGTAAAATACACACACCCACGCACACGCACACATGCACACCAACATACCAACACATCAGTCTTGAGTCATATCCTCAGAACACACACACAAAAACACAAACAGTTACAATTTTACACCTGTCACTTCATCTCTCACCCCAAACTGCGTCCATCCTTTGATTTTGTTGTACAGGGCATCACCAGGGCAGGATGTACTGACCAGCTGCCTATGTCCATGTATAGTAAAGTCTGAGACCAGTTTCACTCCATCTGTGGCACACTTTGCCAGCTGGTGCCTCACCAGGTCCATGGTGCTCTGGGACGGGATACTGGAGGTGTAGTCCCCTATGAAGGACACGCCGTAACCCTTCGAGTTGTACCCCTTGGTGTGAGCACCTTGCCAGTGCCAGCCACGCCCTTCATACAGGTACCCGTCAGAGCCTGCCACAAAACTAGAGAAAAGACAGTGGTAGAGAGGGAGAGTGGAGCAAGGTTATGGGACTGCAGAACTTGTGGACGATCGAGCTTGGTTGCCAGATAAAAGGAACTTTTAGGCACAAGTGTCATTCATTGGTTAAGAGCATTCATTGTTTTACAACAGTGTACCATGCCAAACAAGGTGAATTCAACAAATCAACCTTGTGGAAATGTAAAAAGCCAGTAGAGAGTGAGAGAGAGTCAATATTTCATCGAAGTCACACACAGAGTCTCACACAAAAACAGGATGTTTCAGACAGAGGTCCCTCATCAGCTGTATAAGCAAAGTGACATATATGCTAACATCTAGATATGCTGTTATATATTAAAAAACAGCATATCTAGATGTTAGCATACATGTATGTCAGTAGGTTAGTGTTATTAGTCAGGTTAGCATGCTGACTTCTTTTGCGTTTATGATCCACTCTCCCTTGATGCCCCACTTTTGGGACATGCTCCAACATGGCACATTTTACAGGAATGCACACAGAAAGGCAGAGTGGTGAGGGTGAGGATGTACTGTCAGTTTATGGTCTATATAATATGTTAAGCAGTAAACCTTATGCTAAATATCAGTTGAAGGTGTTGGCCCTTAGTGTGTGCCCACCTGTATCCGATGTCATCCCAGCCACGGTCATCCTGGTGGAAACGCTGCATGGCCCTCATGTCTCGGGAGCACTGATAAAAAGTTAGGCATGGCTGGGAAGGCTCATAGGTGTGATGGATGAACAAGAAAGACAGAGGCAGGGACAGCAAGGTGGGGATGCCACGATAAGGCTTGGCTTCCCACATGCACCGTGGAATGATGGCTGGGCAGTCTGATTAGGTTGGATTAGACAAAAATGAAGAGAAGTGTTTTATGAGGACAATTAAATGATCCTACATTATATGTATTACGGTTTGCAATATTTTCAGAATGCTTGCCAAAAAGTTTGACTATTACCAGTGTTCCAGGTTCACATATATGCCTACCCATATAGCTGTGGACAAATTCCTTCAGCCCCTCATTTACAATCTCTTCTATCTTTGCCCTCTCCACCTTTTGTTTGACCTCTTTTTTCCAGTCTTTATCCAACCTTCGATATGTAGCCAGTAACCTTCTTATTTGCCTTTTTAGTAAAGGGAGATTGGCCAGCTTTCTGAATCTTGTTCTGCGGCGCTGGCTAATTAGAGCAGGTGCAGCATCTAGTCCTCCTATACCCAGCTGATGGTTGTAGTACTCTTTCAGTAGTCCACTCAATCTGAGTGGACGACTGGTGCGCTCAGCGACATGCTTCCCTACAATCACTCCATCCATACCCCCAGTTATGAGAGCTTCCGTAGCAAAGGATGCTACACCAGAGAGGGTGAACACCTGAGGAGCAGTCACATTGTCCCAGCAACCGCCAGGTCCCAGACTTGATGAGGCAGGCAGTTTGCTTTGAGCATGGTGGAAGAATGAGAGACCCAGGTTCTTAGTCAAGGTGAGGGGGTACAGGCCACGCACATGGCCCAAGGGAGTAGATTGCAAACCAGCCTCAATTCCCAGGAGTAGAGGGCTGAGGGCCACAGTGGTTCCATCTGCAGTGAGGACCACTCCTTCCTCCACACCCAACACTGTCACCCTGTGTTTGATAACCTTGGTGATGTATCCAGTGTCCACAGGTTTTATTACCAGGTGATGTGGTTCTGTATCATCACTAAGGTAACCAAGATAATGCTGGATAAAAGGTGTATCCACTCCTGCAGCTTTACGAAGACCCTTCACCACAGCCAAAGGGTCAAGCAGGTAGTTCTCCAACTCAATGGTCTCCACTACTTTAATGAAGTCATCCATGTGCTGTGTTTTAATGTCTAAGCAAGATAAAAAATGGGCAAACCAGTAGAAACCTTTAAAATAGGTATATGTTTGCTGTCAACATTAACAACTAGCCCTCTCATATCAAATAAAGTATCCACAGCTGTAAATCACATGTAAAACACTGAAAAACAGGTAGCCTTAATAAATTGACCTCTAGGATTTGTTTCAGGCCACATACAGTAGGCATTCTTAGTTCTCAGTATTTCCAAACATTTTCTTATCTACTTCAATGGCTTTAGGCCAACCAGCTACAGTTAAGAAATTAATTAGGTGAAAGAAAGATAAGTTAGCATTTTTATTTCAATTGCTGTACCTGGGGTTTACACCACCTTCACAGTAGGAAGACAGCTCAAGCATTTTATTTGGAATACCTACCTGATACACCTACTCATTGACCACACTATTAGCTGTCTATCTTATAGGCACATTTTGTAATTCTACAGTAACTGCTACAGTATACTGTAACCCATTACTAAATTTGTCAGCAGACATCTACCCTGCCCATCACTGGTCAGTTTCTAGCTTTTTCAAAAGCTATTTGGGTGGCGGACTGTGCTCCACACAGTATTAAAGGAATATCACAACCTCTGACTATGGTATTACATTGGACAATAATTTTAAGATGATTTTCTGTACTATGAAAGGAAAACTTGAAGCACACATATGAGTGAGAGGGATTTTAAAATAATTTTTAAAATTAAGATGTAAACCTGTATAATTTGCTCTTTGGTGGGACTTAGTTCAACAGCTGGGACTAAGATTCCATTTGTCTGAAGTATTACAGGAAATGTCACAATAAATTGTATGTGGTAATCAATTATATATTCTACATATGCAGCAGAAGTTGTAACTAAGTTGTAAAGAATTAATAAGAAAAAAGAGCCTACTATCATTAATTTCATTGTTTTTTTTTCTTTAATTGACTAACCTTTAATAACACTGCAGTACGATGAAGTGAATTGTGAAAAAAAATACTGAGCTATTTTTCTTATGTTCATTCTTCTTACTGAATTTTATTAACTATGACTTAATCATCCTTTAAAATGTATATCTTGAAATAATCATTCGATTTGAAATCCATTCCCACAGAAACTTTAAGACTTGATATCAGGTTTGTTGAATGAAACAAAATGAAAAAAAGTTTTGTTGATTGCTTTTTGCACCTGGTGGGAACTCCACAGGCTCAGTGATAGCCTTGGGGGTGTTTTACTACCTTTCTAACAGACCAATTTAAAAAGGGAACTTGTCAGCAGTCAATGCATATATGAATTGCTGACCAAAACCCCTGGAATATTAAGATTGAAAAGTTTTGTGAAGTGTTGCAAACATGAACAACTATTTAAATAGTCACCATAGGAAGACATCTATAGCTGTGAATAAGAGCCTTGCCATTGTTAAACTAACATGGTATATTTAGGCATTGAATCTGTACAGGATAGATTCACTCATTCATAGATTTATTTAAACCCAGTGGTGGACACCTAAACCATGTGTGGGATATTGAATGTATGATACAAATTCCAAATGATTATTTTTAATGTGATTTTTAAAATGTACTTCAACAGCCCTTTAAAGCTATTTTTTTTAGAGTTTACTATATAGATTGGACTTTTTATACTCAATTTATAATCATTATCTTATGAGTACTGGTGACTATCTTCTTAGCTTAGTTTGTTAAAGAAACACACAAAACCACAGAACATAAATAAATACTTACCATCAGTGAGAGAATTATCCACAAGCATAAATAGCAAAACCACCCATCTGAAATGTAAATCCATAATCTTAAACTTCTCAGAACATAAACTGTCTAAGGAACAAGGCACTACCTGTTCTAAATAAGCTACCTTTTATACCCACATCCACTTGACATCCTGTTACATAAGAGAATATACTGATAAACAGCCAATCATACCTTAGTTCACCTTGTGGGAAAACAACAGGTGCAGCAGGGGCATGTCTCTACAGGCCCTTACACACCCAATAGTCAAGGACCTCTACTTTCCACCTTACACCTTGTTCCAAAGTAGTTTTTCCACTCAGTATTCATGCATGGTAAAAGAACAGAAATGCTATGCCTATACCTTATATTCTGTTTACCATATAATCAGTCAAGAGTTGTGACTAACACTTTACTTGATCACAGACTACAGTTTAACCTTTAACAAGCTAGTTGGAATGTACTATAGCTCATTTTCATTGTGCAGCAACACTTTCTCTTGCAGTGGTATTGCACCATGTTCTGCTGCAGAGTAAACACAGAACATCTTAGGCACTAGGATATGACAAGGAAAACACCTGGTCAGGTCTACTATTGAGAGAGATTCAGCTTTATAGCCATTGCTTGGTAGAAGGCAACAAAATAGTTTGCAATTATAGTTCAGCCTGCAAAAATAAATGAGGGATATAAATAGCTGGTCAGACTACATCTGTTAAATGAAAAATATAAATCTACTATAATAAAATACTAATATACAGAACCACACAGTGATGTTCGCATTTGGTTTTCCTGTAGTACACAGTAATCTCTTTGGTCCTGTCAGTGTTGAGGTTGTTGGAGGAACACCACACCTAGTGCTGAATCTTAATTATTGCCACTAATGTGGCATTTACTGTGGGGTCATCTGCAAACTTGATGTGTCTATGCAGTGAGTCATAGGTAAACAGGGGACTCAATACACATTGCAGAATACCAGTGTTCAAATTGAGACTGATGCACATGTGGCTGCCTAACCTCACCAACTGGGGTCTGTTTGTAAGGAAGGCCAAGAGCTAGTTACACATGGAGATGATTCCTAGTTCAAGTCAGTCCAAGCTTGGACAAAGCCTGGCAGAGATGATTTAAGGCAGAGCTGTTATTTTCCAGGTGGGTGAGGGCAGAATGAAGAGCAGTAGGATGTCCTCCTCATTCAGTTTGATCAGTCTACAAAACATGCAGGGGTCCAGTGACAGCAGGAGCTCCACCTTCAGATCACCGAGAACTCATTTTAAAAGCACTTCATTACAATCGTATGAGTGATGGGGCAAACTTAATTTAGAAATGGTACAGTAGGACCTGAGCTAACTGTTCAATACATGTTCTGAGGGTACATTGATGCCAACAGCTTTTCATGCATTTTCTCTACTCAGTATTAGACATCCAGCTACCTGCATGAAGTATTCCTGCAGTCAAAGCCAAGGGTGAATTAAAGTGAATGTGCACACAGTATTAAAATTCCAATGTGGGGGGAAGTGAAGCCTCACTTGTGCAACATCAAACCCAGAAATTATAGCAATTAATCAGTGATGCATCAGTGGCAGAGCAAAAGAGAACAAGGTCTTCAAAACTTCCCCACAATCACTTTCAAAACTACCGATATCCAGTGCTGTTGAAGTAGAGAAAACAGGAAATCTTACTACATAACTGAAGTCAACATCTTGCAGCTAGACTTTACAAGGCATAAGACATGCCTGCGAGTAATCGGATTACCTATAGCTCTCATCAATTGAACTGCTCCAATAGCACATCAGAATTTGCACAATTTAAAAAAATTAAAAAATATGAACCACATTCCCTTTGACCAAACAAAATGCTAAGCCACCACTGGCAAAACTGCAGTCACATCTAACTGACCAAAGACATGAGTTTACATAAACCAGAGTCCATGCATGACAGGAGTCTTTTTGGGTTTTTATTTAAGGACCATGCAATGCCCATGGAGAACTCGAAACTTTACAGATGTAAGTCCTTAATGTGTATGTGTAACAAATACAAAAAGTATATTAAAAAAAAAAAAAAAACCCACACAAGACTAATGTAATGTAATAACTTGCAAGTTTACACATATATATATATATATATATATATATATATATATATATATATATATATATATATATATAAAAAAAAAAAAAAAAAAAAAAATCCACAAAAAGTGCACCATCACTACCGCTGCATTGCAGACTTTGGGACTCTAAAGGTGGAAGATGGAACTTTAACTCCTGCTTGTAAAGAAAGGGGTTACAGTCCTGAAATAAGAATGTATAGCATTACACAGGACATAAAAGCAATAAGTTACTGTGCGTAGCGGCCGTTTGCGCCAGTTAACTAGGGGAAGGCAGGGGGAGGCATAGAGAAGGGCACCATGGGCTGGGGTGGCTGTTGCTGGGGATTGAAGGGGAACTGTGGGTTGTGGGTCATACCATTTTGAATGGTCCCTTGGTTGGCACCAAACTGCGGGTTCTGGAAAGCCTGGTTTCCAAAGCCACCAGCCTGGTTTCCAAAGTTGGCTTGTCCATTGCTGTAAGCCCCATTAAAGCCATTATTGCTGTTGCCATTGTAATTGCTAGCTGCGCTGCCATACGTGCCCCCATTTTGGGTCTTGTTGCCAAAGACCTTGTTTGGTCCACTTTCATAACTTCGGTCACTTCCACGGTTGTCCTGACCGTAGCCATTGAAATCCCGTCTGCCTCCAGAGAAGTGATCCCGGCGATCATCTCTAAACCCTCCACCTCGACCGCCCCTTGAACGACCTAAAGGAACATGAAGTCCAAGTTAACTCCAGAGGTGTAGTGTAAGAATCAAGAGGAAGTAAAGCAACAAGGCAGGTCACACTATAGAAAAGAAACAAAAACCAAACACGTCAGAGGAAAAACCTTCAGACTTGTAGGAAAGTCAATAAAAAAGGGGAGAAGAAAAAAAAAAAAAAAAAAAAAGTGGCTGCAGATGCACCACAGTTCCTGTATCTCACCAATTGGATTTACCTCCTCTGTCTTCCGCCATCTGGATGAGCTTGGGATTGATGGCCTGGTTGGCCTCGCGGAGGACAGAGACAAGGTCGTGGGCCTGCTTCATGTTGTTGGGCGTGAAGAAGGTGTAGGCTGTCCCAGTTTTCTGGCTGCGTGCCGTGCGCCCAATGCGGTGGATGTAATCCTCAGAGTTGTTGGGGTAGTCGTAGTTAATAACAAATTTGACGTCCTCAACATCTGTAAAAGTGATGGCAATGCGGCGTGGCGGAAAACGGAAGGTGCAGCAATACACGCCACCACAGCAGCAAAGAGGCACGTTAAAAACAGTAGCCAATAGGATGGTTAGAACTTACTATACTAAAAGGAATAAGGTCATCAAAACAAGTGTCCAATAAATTTCAGTTTAAGAGTTAAAGATCATTGTCTAGGCCATTTTAATAACTTAAGGTTTAAGTGACATCCAGGTGTTTCCCAAAAAACAGGCAACATTTTGCCTTGTTGCACACAAATGTAAGGACTACCCCACAGACTTCTGAAGACCTGAGGTGTAAGTATTGCATCCTCAGACCAAATCATTGGTCAGTCCTCAAAAAGTGTATGGTCAGATTTGATCTACCACCAAGGCAAAGTCTTTCCAACAATCAAGTGGTCACTTGACAAAACGTCTCTCTTTGGCAGGACTCGACATGACATAAACCAGAAAAGGAGGGCACCATCAGCCAGCCTAAGAATCGCATTCAGTACAGAGGTGTGTCCAAAGGACTAAACTGCTCTCACTCAAAGCCAAATACTATGAAAGAGGCCTAATGTACCAAGACAGACCTCAAAGCCTTTCTGCAATTACAATATGCTGCAACAGCAGCATTTAATAACCCTGGATTAGACTTCCTATATATGAAGCAGCTGAGGTAGTTTAAGAGCAGTTACAAGCAGGAGACACAGAGGCTATCCCATGATGCCGCGCTCCTCAGTGGACGGCCAGTGCACCACAGACATGCAAAACCTCCTAGCACCTCTGTACGCAATTTGTTTGGCTGGCAGAAAAGGCAGAACTCCAGCATTGGAGCTCCAGACCCCTCCGGAGACCCTGGACGCGTCATGCCAAGGCCCTGCCTCCAAGACTGCACCTTTAGGTGATGGGGAGGACTTGAAGAGGGACATCAGTTAAATAAAGCAGTTTAAAAATACACACCAAAGATGACAGTGGAAAAGAATTCACTTACAATGCATTACTCATGTATTTGAAATAGGAACAGAAGGTAAACTAATCCTTACCTAGACCTCTTGAGGCAACATCAGTAGCAATGAGAATGGGTGCTTTGCCAAACTTGAATTCTGGGAACAAGAGTACATTGTTACACTCTACACCCCCAACATTACACAAGCAATAAAACTAAAACCGTCGTGCAGAACACATACCATTGAGGACCCAGTCTCTCTCCTGCTGGCTTTTGTCTCCATGTATACCCATTGCAGGCCACCTACAATACAGGAGTTGTAAATATACAGACCCATCCCCATATACCATCTATAGACTCAAATGTTCAGTGTGCTGTGTAACCAAAGCTTACCCATCCCTACGCATCCTTCTGGTGAGGTCATCACACCTCCTTTTGGTCTCGACAAAAATTATGGTCTTGTTCTCCTTCTCGCTCATGATCTCCTCTAGCAGACGCAACAGCCTGCGACAGGAAGAGCACGTTCCAATGCAGGAGATCACCAAAAACTTCAGTTAAGCACAGGCATACCAACATTTGGTACAAATACAGACTGACAACTCATCCTGTACTAGATTAGTCAGTCAGGTGTCATTTCATTCCTTTAAGAAAAGCACCACAGAGTTTCCTCCCACAAGAAGTTTAAAAGCTATGCCCGCCAATTTCCACCTAGAAAGTGGGGGGGGGGGGGGGGAAGAAAAAAGTAAAACCAACTTGGCACTTACTTGTCCTCTTTCTCCCCATCGCTGCAAACATCCACAATTTGCAGGATGTTATGGTTAGCACTGAGTTGCAATGCACCCACGTTAATCTGGACATAATCTTTCAAGAAGTCCTCAGCCAGTTGACGCACCTCTTTGGGCCAAGTGGCACTCCACATCAGTGTCTGTCTGTCAGGCTGATGAGAGAATGCATAAGCCTTAAACTCCCCCCCTAATTTCATACAGGTGCCAAAATGGACTGAATAGCACAAATTGAGACTACATGTCTCTAGATTCAAGAAATCTGGACTCACCACCATAACAGTGAGTCTTAACCAATACACTGAATGAAGGACCAAATCCAGCATTGATTTTAAGTGGCTAACAAACTTCCACATTTTATTAGCCAAGCAAATGTGCAAGTCAGACCTGACATTATCCAGCAGCTTTCTTACTTAAGCCAATACTTTAAAACAAATGACACTTTATACTAACTTTCCATTTATTAAAAGTACATTTAAGTGAGTCCTGTAAAATTAAGATCAGACGGATTTATGAAATTCCATGGTTTTAAATAAAGTGTTGAATTTGCCTACTTCATCCATCAATTTCACTTAATAATGCATTCTGTATGCACACAACTTCAAAGTTCAAATTTCAAAAAGGGGAGTCATACCCTGATTTGGTCGACAATTTTACGGATTTGGGGCTCAAAGCCCATATCGAGCATTCTGTCAGCCTCATCCAGCACTAGATATGTGCATCTGCGCAGATTTGTCTTTCCAGCTTCCAGGAAGTCTATAAGTCTGCCTGGAGTGGCAATGCAAATCTCAACCCCTGGGAGAAGCAACATAAGTTAAGTCAAAAGATTGAGAAACTTGCAGGAAGTTAAAGAAAACAAGACGCTACATACCCCTCTCCAAGTCCCGGATCTGTGGTCCTTTGGGTGCTCCTCCATAGATGCAGGTGGATTTGAGGCGGGAAGCCCTGCCATACTCTGCTGCCACCTGCTGGACTTGTTGTGCCAATTCACGAGTAGGAGCCAACACCAGGCACTGTGGAGCAGATCCTAGATTAGTACAGCAGCAATTGAAAGACAAATTGCAAGCTAAAAGACAATGAACAAAGTTCTCTGCCAAGGTGGATCACTTACAATAGGTCCATCTCCACGCTCCAGGAATGGTTGGTGGTTTATGTGCACAATAGCTGGAAGCAAATACTGAAGAGAAAAGTTCCAGTTAAACTCAACACAGACCATCCAGAAGATATACTGAATATATTAAAGTGTTCTTACCGAGAGAGTTTTCCCAGATCCTGTCTGGGCAATGCCAACCATATCTTTGCCACTTAATGCCAGTGGCCATCCCTGAGCTTGTATAGGAGTTGGCTCAGTCCAGTTCTGTTTATTGATCACCTCCATTACATAAGCTGCAACACAGTAATGTAATAATCCATCTCAGCACACCAGTGGGAATGTTTGGAACACTTCTATTTATTGATGTACTGCACTTAAACCCACATGGAAAGCTGGCCTCATGAAATCCAATTGTGGGTGTAGGGCAATCCCTTCCTTTCACTGTTATCTCTTTGCTTCTCCTGTACTGTTCAACTTCTTGCTGCAACGAAAAGCAAAACGTCCATGTTCAAGTGCCGGAGGGTCATACAGTGCCACAAAGTGCGCCTAAACCGTATTTTAACACAATTTTAAAGCACGTGATGCTTAAAACGGTTTGCGTTTACGTACCAATGACCTTCGAGCCACATCGGGGTGCTCTTTGTAGAAGTTCTTCTCGAACTTGGGGAGCTCATCAAGGTTCCAGTGTTTTTTGCGCAGTCTCTCGCCTGGATTTCCGTACTTCTTCCCCTGTGGTGGTCCACCCCGACTTCCTCCAAAACGTGGCGGCCCGCTGCTATAACTGGGGGAAAAATGTGTTTAGCTGCTCCAGTTTGCTAGCTAGCATTCACAAACAGCTTATAGCTACGATAGCTAGCTATACGCGTTAAACACGCAGTTTAACGAGCCGCTATAAATGTTGTATAATACATGTAAAGTTCGCTTGGAAAATTGAGAAATAAATTAGACAAATACACCACGAACCCAAGACCAACACCAGTGACATGTAATAAGCTAGCTAGCTACTGTTTCTGCGTCATATTCTAAGCCGCTGCCATTTTATTTCTTACCGGCAGGGAAACAAAGAAAAACCGGCCGGCATTTTGTACCAGCATCAGCAAGGCATCTGCCACATGGCGAATCGAGGCCTCACTTAGAATTCTACTCATACCATGTCTATAGAAATAAGGAGCACCACGAGCAGTTCAAAAACTTAACTAATGGTCTAAATGAACAAAAACATCATAATGTCGACCTTTAACGACATTATACTAGCTAGCTAGTTCCAATTTTTCACTATATATTAAAAAAAATATCCAAGTTAGCTAGCTCATTAGTCGCTTTGAAGCTAGCTAACCTACCTTAGTTAACTGCTACCACTTACCTTAATGACAATACAATTATGCCATTTTGACACTTCTTTAGTGTAATGACATCGCAAATTAAACGGATTAATTAAAATTCTACCATTAAACGCTAGCGAGTTAGCTAGTAAGCTAACAGATTTTCTCAGCTAACGCTAGCGAGCTTGTTACCTTAAAAAAAATAGAAAACCTTACCTTCTGTCTCGGCTACGATCTCTATCGGAATATCCAGGCATTTCTGCTAACAAGCCTTATAAACTAAAGACAAATAAATAAAATTAAACGGTTAACGTGACGACAAATCGCCCCCACGACTTTTCCGCCGGCAGTGATGGCGCTCTAAATGCCGGCAATGGCGTGACTTAACTGGAGTTTTATAGTACCAGGAAACGACGTTCAGGAATACACGTCACTCTTAAGCGCTGTAGACTTCCTGGTATCCATAGAAACCTGTCCAAATAGTTATCCAACCATGGAAAGACCTTTGAACTAAGCTCTATGCTGTATGTCGTTCCTGATGAGACTGTATTTAGATTACACTACATTTCGTTCAGCTGTACTAATAATGGATGCATCCGATAGCCTTAAAAATAAGTGGATTGTTTCGTGCAGGTTTTTAGCTTTTAGAATTTTTGTTACAATTTCTTTAATATCTCCAGCAATCTCTTACCTTTTATGCTTTATTATTAGTTTACCTTGGTGATCAGTACTCTACTGATGTCTTTTCACGCATGATAGTTCCTCTTTATTAGGAGTCATTATGATCTATTTTCAACTGCAGGACCTCAAATATTTGATCAGCATCTACTAAACTGGTTCAAATCTTTTAATTCACTAAGTTTTTATATATTGCTGGAAAAAAGTCAGAACATTACCTCTGACCATTTTGCTGGTTATATGTTAGGGCACGTCACCTTAGGCAATGAACATTCCATAAACAAATAAGAATCAAACACCTCTCCTGCCTTGTGACAAATGGTCATATTCTAACCAGCTCTTACCCAGCACATCCTCAAGTTTAGCACCTGTCTTGTTAACAGGAGGCTTTTCACACACCCCTTCACCTTTCGATACAAAAAACAAGTCCTTTTTTATTCTAACAGAGGCCATTTTTTAAAAATCTTAGCTTGCTAAATGATATCAGGGTTAGTTGCTTTCAAGAGAATTACAAAAGGTTGTTTCAGGAAAAAGAACAAGTTATGCAGAGATAGAGCCTAATATCAATGTGCAGTGTGTATCTCAAATTTGCAAAGTTAAGCAATGCTGACATTTTTTAAAACATTAAAACTTCTGGTTACCTTGATTTAGTAAAGGTTAGGACTTTGACATTTTTGGAATGAGTAATATCGAAACACTTATGTAAAAGCTCCACAAGCACAGAGACTTACAGACAGCAATTTGTGTACAGAGAGATACGGGCAGCCAAAGGCCATTTTAATCATAACTAATTACACACAAAAATAAAATACTCTTACAAAAATGATGTATTACATTGTGTTACTTTAAACAAAGTGCGCCTGTCAACTATGAGATATAGTCCTGCTAGAATGCTCAAATAAACCCGAGATGCCTCTCAAGTTTAACATGCCAACATAACATAGAATCCAACATCTCGGAGGCAGCTGAACAACAAAGGAGTGACAAAGTGAAAGAAAGAAAAAAATACAAGAAGAAAGTCTGTATGTGTACACTGGACTTGAGTAACTAAAGGACATTAAAAAAAAAGCAGTCTGTTCATAAAGAGTTTGGTAAATAGATTTTGCCTATTATTTACAGCAATTACAGTCTGCATGTGTGCAAAATGTGTTTTCCCCAATGTGTTCTTTTATAATTTTCTATTTAACTTAAAGATATATGACAGATTCTGTGATCCACTAAGCCAACCGTATAAGGATATTTTATTACTGTACAAAGCACCTTTTCAGGATATTTTAATCAGTTTGCCCAGAGGCTTTTCTTTTCTCTTTTGCCACACTATAAAAAAGTAATAACACAAAATGTAATTCATCTTCAGCATTTGCAAATTGTAACAACAGTCCATGGTCATAGAGGATTGCTATAGACAAGTAGCATTTCAAACATTCAACCATCTATATGAGCTTATAAAGTAAAATAAATATGAGGGATATTTTTGTTAGAGTAGATCGAGATAAAAAATTCAACCCATAATATAAGAATAAAATAGTTTGCTGGGGAATCCTACAACCCTGGAACTACCGTGTGGCACTACAATTGGAGCTACACGTTAAAAAAATACACAAATGGTAAAAAGGAAATGCTTTCAAGACATTCAGGTATCATTGATAATGTTGAAGTTTTTAGTTTTAAACCAAAAACAACTATAACAACAGCTCACCTTAGTGCTGGGTACCCTGCTAAAGGGCATAATGGCACTGGCAAACAGCTTGAGTATGTCATAGCATGGTTCTTAAGCTGCCAGGCAACAATCAAAACATGTTCTATTTTTGTTTGTATGACTTTGAAACTGCATCAATTCATTATCCATCCCACAGGAATAATATCTTTCTACTCTCAGCCCAAAAGTAGGAAACCTAAGTGGGAGGATCAGATACAGGAGAAGAAACGCCCTCCCCCCAAATGTAAGATTTAATTATGTTAAATTCTAACCCCTTTGGTTTCCCAGTGGTAAATGTGAGCAACATTAGTGTTAGTACTCATTATTCTTTTAAACCCTAATGTTTTTGGTTTTTGAGTGGGACTCTCAAAACACAGGTTGTATGAAATGTTCCATGACTAAAGGGCAAGAAATGGAATCTATCTACCAACTTATCACCGTTCACTACACTCCTGTGGCATCTGCATACATACACATTTGTTTAGGCATTAGAAGACTCATGCTTGATGAAGTCAAATAATTTTTTTAAAATTGTAATGGCACCAAAAATATGTTTTTAAACATTCATTTTTTTTCCACTTTTCTTTCATGATTATCCATTAAACTAATCTGTAACTCATCCATGGTAAAGCAATGTACACTTTCTACTTAATTTTTTTGCTCTGGAAACAATGACAAATGTTTCTGGAATAAGGGTAATAAATTATATATCTATATAATTTTGTTGATCTTTTCATTTCCATTTAACCCCCCATCATATAAAAATAACCGTTGACTACCTATTTAATCATTCACTCATCCATCTATCCACTTACCCACCAATCCATCCATCCGTCCATCCATCCATCCACTCATTTTGAAGAAGCTTATACATCAGAATGCTGATAAGACTGGTCTTACTGAATGGAGCACAGGCAGTTGGGATGGTGTCTTGGGGCTTAATAGCAGCTAGTAGGGCACTTGTGCTAGCATCCTTACTGAGTGCCTTTATCACCGTGCCCTTGTAGCTTGCCACTGCACATCTGGGCCCCAAATGTCCACCGTGCAACAAGATACTGACGTTCTAGAGCCTGCCCTACATCAGAAGATTAGATGCTCCTACGAGGGCTTCCTGTACCACATGGCAGACTGACACAATTGTGTCTTTGGTCCTTTCTTGCCACGGGCATCTTCCACTTGCCTCATCAATAAGAGCAGTAGTGCTCCTCTCTTAGCTTATGCAGCAATGCTCTGTGGGCACCTTACCACCGTCATCCTTTTCCTCAGTCAGTTGGTACAGACGCTACATAAAATACTGTCTGTATCTTTTTTTCCTTAATGCTAAAACAGAAGAGGAAGAGCCATTATGTATGTTCCAAAAAGGTAAAAAGTTTACTAGCAGCTGAAAAACAAAGTCAATTCTTCTCTTAAAAAATATGCAGAGATGCAGGAAAAAAAAAACCCATGTACATGAATTAGGCATAGAGTGCTGCAAGATGTTACATCCTCCCTTATCACCCAATTCCCCATTTTGACCTCTTCTGATAAAAGGAGCAGGGCTTCTGGGCCATAAGCCACACTCCTTGGTCGAGTGACAGGTCTACTCTTTGTGCAGAATGGCCTGTCCTCCCCTCGGACACCCTCCAGTGGTTGGCAGTCACTCCACGGCAAAGCCACATGTCTCTTCAATGGCTGTCAGTAGTTTGTCATAGAGCTTGTCATAGTGCTCATATGGAGGAATGTCAATGCGGTTGAAACTGTGGGGGAACAGAATCAGAGCCACTGAAAACAGTTACCAATGTCTCCATTCTAAGCAATAAGAGACAAGCATATTAAGTTCCAAAGAGACAGGTCTGCCACTTATCCTGATTGTAGCTTTGTTCATTGATGAACTTAGAGGGTTAGTTGGTCTGAAGCATTCTACTCACCATGTGTGGGCTTTAGGCAGGTTGTCCGTACTGGCATCAATCTGATGGATCGTGAAGAGACGGGGTCCTGCAGCTCCTTCACACCACACACAGACACACACAGTGAAAAAACGCAGAAGCCCAGTAAGCCAACTGACACCTAGATAACATTCATACTAGGTATGAGTTGGCAGTATAAAATCTAGTGACAAACCAATTGTTTTCAAATTTGAATAATTCCTATAACTGTCATGGCAGAACTAAATAGCTTATTGCTGCAGTCTCCCTGCAAAACAATACTGGGACACCATAAATGTACGATGGAGTTTGTGTTGGGTAACATGCTGATTTGTGAAATCCATGCTGGAAGCAGGTGACAGCACACCAGAATTGTTTTTAACTCAATTTTAGTGCATTTATTTTTTTAATTAGCATAATAGCAGAATATTTTAACAATATTGACAAAATACCAAAAATGTGACAATTTCAGTAAACGGAAGAACCTTCTATTGCTACCAAGTAGCAGAGCTGGTATTGAAAAAATATAATAATTAACTAATAATATTATATTATGATAATAACAATAATTAACAATCCATGTTGCTTGTGTATGCATGTGTTCCTTTCCCAAACAACCATCTGCTGAGTAAGAGATCCACATGTTCACTCCCCTGCTCTGTAACTCACCTTGCAGGGCTTTGAAGCCCTGCAGTGGCACCCTGGAAGAACCAGTGACAAACTGCAGCAGTCGGGCTCGCCGCTCCTCGTCAAACGACTCGACAGCCCGCCAGAACCACTTTACAATGTTGCTGTCGGGCGTGCAGTGCTTGAGCCGTGTATTAGCCTTCCAGTCATTCACGTCAATCTTTCCCAGGCCACACACGATCAGCTGGGAGAGGGGAGACAGGGGGTTGGGGCGGAGACTTTGTGCAATAAGGGCTACATCTAAAAGCCTGATACACTAAAATTTATACTTAACGCTACACCAAACAAATTCTTAAATGTTAAAGACTGAAAATCAGGAATGGCCAGTCCTGACACCCCCCACCCCAATAATTCACTAACCAATACATACATTAAAAAAGACATTAGAGACATTAAAAAAGTCTTGTACTTGAATGCTATAATGGTTATCAAATTAGCAGTCATAAGAAAATGGTTCAACGAAGTAATAATGCTTGCTGGTACCTCAAGCTCTTTCTCGTCGAAGGCCTTGAGGAGGTGCTGTGGTATAACCTCATTAAAGCCTTTCTGCAGGGCCAGGAACTGAGCCTCGATGCCCCTCAGGAAGCGCCAGTTCACATAGAGCCTGGGTCAGGGTCAGAGGCGTATTGTTAGCACAGCACAAATGTCGGGGCTGGGGTGCACCCCCCAGGGCGTGCGGTTAAAGGGCGGAAAGCAGAGCTGTGGCTCTGCACACATGGAGGCACAGTTGCACAGTTCAACCATACCTGACGTACTCCTTCTTGGTGTCCTGGGTGACGGGGATGCTCTTGCCATTGGGTTTGAGCTCATGCTGAATGATCTCGCCATATGCATTGTGCTCCACACAGAACGTGTGGTCAAGCACCCCCGTGATGTCATTGTCACTACAGATTGAAAAAGAAAAATGGGAAAAAAGGCAGAATACACAATGTTTCCATTCTGTCAGTACTATATTGAGTACTATTCTGTGATGTAATATTTCTAATGCTGTAGGCATCATGCCTGGCACCAGAGAAAATGTCAATAAGCAAACATGGGATAAACGGTTCATTCCACTAAAGCAAAGCAACTTCACTATCTGTACTTTGAAAAAACTCTTTCAGTCCCCAGTATGCTAAACGTCTCTCAAAAGTATACACATACACTGACTTACCAATGTATTAGGTACACCTATTTTGTGTTTTTCCTTCTTTGGCCTTCAGAATTGCTTGAATTGACCTGGGCATGGACATTACAAGATGCTGCTTGTGTTATGTAGCAATGCTGTACCATGCAGAAATTACTGCATTACTCAGTGGCGGCAAATGATATGATTTTGTAAACAGCCCTTTCCACTTCACTCCAAAGATGCTTGACAATGACAGACCCACTGTCTTGTTCCTGGTACCGATAAGTCACTTGTATAATATCGCAACATCATGGCAGAAGTGTCTACGTAAGTGTGTATACACTGTAGTGATGATGGGTTAAACTTTGTCACCAATGGTATTCAGATTATCTGTACCATTCAGGCTTCTTGATGTATCTAGGGGCCTAAAGCATGTCTGCTGACAACACATGATGGCTCAATCAGTATAGTTGACAACATATTGTCATGATTGGTGACCCTCCTAGCGTCACTGTCTCCATGGTTTCCCTGTCTCTTGACTTTGTTTTGTCTCTTGTTTTACTTCCTTGTTGTGGTTCGTTCATTAGTTTCGTTGTCTCCGCCCCTCATGAGTTGCACCTGTGTCTTGTTTAGTGCTCATTAGACCATGTAGTTAATGGCTGTGTTTGTGCAGTTTTGTGGCTGGTCATTGTTAATCTACGCCTTGTTTGTGGTATCTGATGTCATGCACATAGCCTACGTTTGTTCTAGTTGCCGTTGTGATTCCTAGCCCCTGTTTGTTATCGTGTGTTTTGTTTCCTTTTGGTTAGCCATGTATTCCCAGACTCTACGTGTTGGCTATATGACCTTGAACTGTTCAAATGATTACGACTCTGGATTTGTCCATAATCAAACTCACTCTTCATAGCGTATACATACACATTTTTGATGGCTTCATTGATCTAGCTGTTAGGGAGATGCTAGATCCAACATGCCTATTGCCACCCATCATGCAAGCTAATTAGGTAAATTCAAGACATTCACACAAGTGTACAGTTTTGGGAATATACACTTGGTGTGAAAGTGTACCTAAACCGGCAACTCTGCATATGCCCATGTAATACATTATACCAGGACTAATGTGGATGGGGCATGTAATCTATGGTCGTGGCCAAATGTTTTGAGACGGACCCAAATTTTGGTTGTCACAAAGTTTACTGCCTCTTTTTTTTTTAGATACTTTTGTCAGATGTTTATAATGGTATAGTGAAGTACAATTATAAGCATTTCATAAATTTTTTTTTTTGTGTTGTTTTTTTTTTTTTTTACCTTTTATTGACAAATGCATCCAGTTTAAGGAAAGCCTTAATATTTACAGTGTTGACTCTTCTTTTTTAAGACATCTGCAATTCGCCTTAGCATGCTGTATATCAGCTTCTGGGCAAAACCTTGACTGATGGCAACCCATTCTTGCCTAATCAGTGCTTGGAGTTTATCACAGTTTCTGTGTTTTTGTTTGTCCACCCTCTTTTTGAGGACTGACCACAGGTTCTCAATGGGATTGAGATCTGGGGAGTTTCCTGGCCATGGACCCAAAATTTGAATGTTTTGTTCACCGAGCCACTTGGTTATCACTTTTGCCTTGTGACATGGTGCTCTGTCATGTTGGAAAAAGCATTGTTTATCACCAAATTGCTCCTGGATCGTTGCTCTTGGAGGATGTGTTGATAGCATTCCTTATTCATGGTGGTGTTCTTAGGCAAAATTTTGAGCAAACCCACTCCCTTTGATGAGAAGCAACCCCACACATGAATGATCTCTGAATGCCTCACTGGCGGCAAGACTCATGGCAGCGCTCACCTTTTCTTCTCCGGACAATCATTTGTCCAGATGTCCCAAATATTCTGAAGGGGGCTTCATCAGAAAAAATAACTTTACCCAAGTCATCTGCAGTCCAATCCCTATAATCCCTTGATGTTTTTCTTGGCGAGAAGTGGCTTCTTTGCTGCCCTTCTTGACACCAAGTCATTCTCCAAAAGCCTTTGCCTCACTGTGAGTGCAGATGCACTCACACCTGCCTTCTGCCATTCCTGAGCAAGTTCTGCACTGGTGGTGACCCGATCCAGTAGCTGCATTCTCTTTAGGAGACAATCCTGGTGCTTTCTTAACTTTCTTGGGCACCCTGAAGCCTTCTTCACTGCAGTTGAACCTGTCCACTTGGACTTCTTGATGATGGTTGATTTATGTGCTCTCTGATAAATGGTTGATTTATGTGCTCTCTGATAAGCAGCAAATGTCCTTACCTGTGAAGACCTTTTGATGCAATGCAATGATGACTGCTTGTGTTTCCTTGGCAGTAAAGATGTTTAACAGAAGAAAACTTCAAGCACCACCACCCTTTTAAAGCAACCAATTAATTGCTATTCATCTGATCAGTCTTTACAATCTAGAGTTAATTCAAATTGCCACCATAAAAACTGAAGCAGCAAACTTTGTGACAACCAGAATTTGTGCTAGTCTCAAAACATTAGGTCTTGACTGTATGTTCAATTACAAAAATGCAAAAATGCAAAAAAACAAACAAACAAAAAGCAAATAAATAAATAAATAAATAAATAAATTGTTTGTCAGAAAGAACTGTGGGGGTCTATGTCAACAAACCAGAGCCCATATGGCAAACCTTTTAACAACAACTTGAGCATAACTTTGGTGCATGGTTTAGGAAAGAATTCAGGAACACTCACAGGATCCAGACCAGGCTGTTGTGAAGGTCAGGGTCCACAGACTCCATGTCATCCAGGGTGATGGGTTTGCCAAGCAGCTGCTTGTAGAAGGGCAACGTGAAGCCTCCGTCGATGTAGTGGCCATGGAACACAGCCATGCCCATGATGCGGCCCACAAAGTGGAAATAGGACAGGTGTTCCTGAAAGAAGAGCAGTTCCACAGTTAGCAGCCAGCATGCATGCTGCACCAGCAGCGCACATGCAACTACGGTTTAATTGGTGCAGTTCAGAGATTCTAGATTAATGCATTTGCCATGGAAAGCCAAAGTTAACACTTGTGAGCCGTTACCATGGCACTCCTACATTCTGCAATTATTAACTGAAGGGAGAATGTGAAATGGTTTCTCACATATCTGAAAATATCCCAGACAGAATAGCTCATATTGGGCTGTGTTCAACAGAAGTATATACCGGGTTGACAGCAGAATCCGGATTGATCTGTAGAGTGTAGATGTCATCACGTGAGTACTGGAAAAGTCCGTAGTATGGGTTCAACATCTCATGTGACAGGAGGTATAACCACTCCCTACAAACACACAAACACCAAAATGGGCATTAAATCTTGAACCACTCTTAAACCTGGTCACCATGGAAAGAGTCAATCTCATATAAGTTCCTCAAAGTATAGCAGATGCTCAGAAGTTCAAGTGGCAATTCAGATTCTGCCAGCACCACAGCCTCAAGCTGTACATAGTTCAATATCCATCTGTCACCACTAGGGGAACTGTATTCAGAAGGAACAGGTGGCTCAAATGACTCAGAATAAGCAGTCTCTTGTCTTTCAAATCATAATGAACATGATAACAGACAAGACATGATTCTAGAACAACAATTTAACTTAAGACGTATTATTCCACAATACAAAAACAACAATAAAAAAGAACATTGTCAGTACAGTCAAGGTTGTACCTGGCGACTCCTCCATAGTCCAGGCCTTCCTCTCCTCTGAATTTCACCATCAGTCTCTTCCAGAGATCTTTTGGCCTCATTTTCATTACCTGCCTGTAGGACTCCTTAGGAAGGACAGGACCGAAACAGAAAGAGCACTCTCAGAGATCAGCAGCAGAGCGATACAATTAAAAGCAAAATATGTCAAAATACTCTCTGAGAAACAAACAATCTCAAACTGCAGGTGATACAATATCACCTGGATAAAAAAGAAGATCTACCACTTTGCTACTGCCAATCCCTGAGTGAATCACATGGGATTACTAAAAAATGAGGCATAAATTCCACTAATAAAAAAAAAAATAATTGTTTTCCATAATTTTGTTTGAGAAGTAAAAAGACATTCAGGTTGTTTCAATGAAACATCAACTATTCTAGATAAACTGCAGAGTCAGAATGGTTTGCAATTGCAGGGATAGGAACAAGGGGTCCAAAGAGTTTAAAGCTCTCAAAAAACACTTCACGGAAAGTTATTACTTGATTACCTTTATGAAGATGTTGCCCTTTGGTTATATGTTATTATTAAGTAAAGGTTGGCTTATAACATTTCTTTTGCAAATTTACAGATTTGGCCTCATCCTAGGGTCATCAAAAACCTTCATATATCTTTATTGCAAGTTTGGATAACCAACAAGACATCATAACCCCCAATTTCTACCACAAACACTGTGAAGTAAGGCAACTCAGTACATTTCTCTTGAATGCAAATTTTTTCCTCAAAACACTGCATGGTGTCATTTACTTCTTAATGAGAAAATTAAGATGAAATGTTGATAAATCCATAGAATCAGACCATCAGAGACATCACTCCCGTAAACACCCATGAACAGATGAGTGTGAGCACAAGCAGAGTATCTACAAACTGGGGAGATGAGTGGAAGGTGTGTGAGAACACGCACCCAAAGCTCCCAAATACCCAGTAGCCAGGCTCTGCGCAATTAGGGTACATACTCACAACAAAGAATGCAAATTAGGTACATTTCCATTAGGCAAGTGAACCTTCTACCCCCCAAAAAAGGTCCTAATGGCATGAAACGCACACGGAAAAAGCAAATAAGCTGTCTTAAGTCTTAAGACCTTACTGCAGTTGGGAAATTAGCTCATATGACACCAATATTTCCTAGGAGCATTAATAGGCACACACAGCTCTCAGACAAAATGGTTAAAATAGACCCCCACCTACTACCTTAGGAGAAAGGTGGGAAAGAAAGGCTTCATACAACTCATTGGTTTTGGCATGAGGGGACAGAAAGCCAGGGGAGAGTGATACAGCATCCAGTAAAGGACATTTCAACTGGCTCACTCCTTATTGTATCAGTGAAATCTAATTATGCACGTGTGCAGTGTTTCTAAAGATCTGGTCCTGATTCACTGACTCAAGAACAAAAGTCCAGGGTTCTGGTAGGAGAGTTTTGATTCGACTCACCTCAAAGATCTCTTCGCGGGAAACCTCGATGCGGCAGTGGCCAGCCTGCGGTTGCTGCTGGGACAGCTCCTGCCGGAGGATCTTCAGCTTCTGCACTAGGTCGCGCTTATACTTGGGCACGGTCAGGCACTCTGCATCCTCAGGGAGATTGCCTGGGGAGAGCACCGACTGGGCCTGGTCTTTCAGCTGGCCTGCGCGACTTCTCACAGATAGGGAGGACAAGAGAGGCTTGATAGAGCACACTTACACATCCATATGTGCAATATTAATAACATTAATAAACAACTCAGCATCTCTGAGGTCATGTAACCACACACACTATAAACAGTTTTGGATCATCACATACATACAGAGAAGAAGAGGTTATACACACACGCACGCACGCATGCATGCACACACACTCTACACATTTTACACATACACTCTTTTATTTGTCATTCAGCTGGCATCTGCCTAGGTGGGACAGTGGGATATGAGTATAAGAGTATGTGGAATGGCTCTGTGTTTATGTGTGTGTGTGAGTGTGAGTGTGTATGAAGTGGTATGCAGCGTGGTCTCTCCCTCTCAGGCTGCCAGCATTCCTGAGCGGCTGTGGTGTCTGCACAGCCTCGCCCTGCTGAGCAGAGGGGAGCAGAGCAGTTACATCCTGACATGCGTGCACAAACACGCACACACACACGCACACATGGACCCACTCTACAACTACAGACTACACACCACATAGGGGTGGGTAGGTTGCTGGGGCCAAGGGAGAGGGAGGAATGGCATGAGAGACAGTGTGCGAGCCTGAGAAGCAGGAGGAACGACAAAAAAAGAGGAAAAAAGAGGTGCGAGAGAGAGAAGGGAGGGGGACAATGCGGAGACGGCAGGGACTGCAGCCAGAGAAGGATGAAAGGGAGGGAGGTGAGGATGCAGAGGGATGGTGCACGAGTGGAAGGCAGGGCCAGCCTGGACGAGGTACTCCAGGAGGAGCTCGCCCCAAACTACTCTGGACTCCTGCAGCACTCACAAACCTGGCTCAGAGCAGGAGGGCGGGCATGCACCGGAGAATCCTGCAGCTATGCTGAGTATGCACAAACATGACTAAGAAGTCAGAAGACTAAGACACACATAGGTACATGTGCACAGAGGTGCACAGTGCTCTTAGTCCAGCATTTTACCAGAGGGGTATACTATAGGAGACTGGAAAAAGGGCTGCTGTGGAAAGGTCCTAGTTGGGTCATGCTGGCAGGCAGAAGAGAGTTAGAGAGGTCAAGGAGCTCCTCCCAGCTGAGAGGAGACAGACATCTACCCGTGTGTCTACCACGTCACTCTGATGTTTTTACCAGAGTCCGTCCACAGCTTGGACTGTCCGGCTGGAGAGCTTTTAGACGGCCAGAAGGACGATCATAATGGACACTTGAATGGAAAAGTAGCTAACAATTTCACAAAATGGAGTCTGAATGTGGTTAAAATCTCACTCATAAAATAATAAAGACAATTTCACTCTAAGTGGGCAGAAAAAGAGTCAAAGCCCTAATGTGGCTGCTCCTTCCAAAATGTGTTTTCTAGTTGCTCTCTGGTTAATAAAATACTATGTGAGGCATACAAAGATAAACTCAAATAGCAAAACATTTATAATGTTACAAATTATGTATATGATCTTTTTGATTTGACTTAAAGGAAAGGAACATGGAGTGAGCAAATCATGCACATAAGTGCTAGCCCGTGTGCCTGCTTCCGCTCCAGCATCAACACCTAGTGGGTGTCAGCAGTTTAGACGATTTTCCTGTGATTAGGAGGGGAAATGTATGAAAAGGGAAAGTAGTGCCTAACATGTTCTTTGATCTGTCAGAAAAAGAAAAGAGAAACCTGATCTCCATCACTGCATTCCTCTGACCTACAGCATGCAAAGACACATGTACGTATGGGCATGCGAGTACACACACACACACACACACACACACACACACACACATATATACATACACACACACACACACACACACACACACACACACACACACATATACACACACACACACACACACACACACACACACACACACACACACACACACACACACACACACACACACACACACACACACACACACAGCAGAGGAGCTTTTAAGGAGGCAGAAAAGGGTCATATGGAAACCAGTCCAGATCCACCTCCATGCATCACACCGACTATTTCCCCACCTGTTCTCTAACCTCCCCCAATTCAGCTTTTTATACGTTAGACAATCAGTAAGTTAAACAATTAACCACTCAAACAGTGCAATCCACCCCTAAAAAGCCATATTTACCTACCACACACTGTAGACAAGTGTCTTACCTGTTTAAAGCCTCACTAGCACCACGGGAACCATTAGGACTGGGACTGATGGGGAAAGTGCAGAATATGAATATGAATAATAATGCAATCCTATGACTGGCTCTTTGTGACAGGTAGCTACACATCTAGATGTATATTATATATGTAAACATCAAGCTGAAGGTCTGAGGTATCTTGACAGCAAACCCTTTTTGGGACATTTTAGATGTTGCCTGGACTAGGATGAGTAGGATAGTACTCACTTGAGGACGAGATGCAGGTTGGCAGAAAGGCGAGGGTCCGTGAACTGTGTGGTCCGGTTGTTGTGGTCCACGAAGTAGACACGGCCCGTAGCTGTATTTCGAATCTCCCAACCAGGGGGCAGAGGACCCAGCTCCTCACAGTTGACATTACTCAGATCCCTACAAAGACAGAGACAGGGGGTATGGAATGAGGGAGGAGGGGGGGAACCAATGGGAGGGAAAATAAGAAGGGAGAGAAAATATATGAAGGAAAGCAAAGTGCAAAGGAATGCAAAATAAAGATACAAAGCAAGAGAAATAGAGGGCACACAAAAAGAAAAGTCAGGGAGCAAAAGTGAATGAGAAGCAAAGAAAAAGAGCAAACATACTTCGGGGCTGACACTTTAGAACACGTGCCAAGCATCATCACACTGGGAGACAAGAAATGTGCAGAAATATGAAAAGAAAAAATTTCCAGCCAAATTCCAAAAGGTCTGGAGAAATCATGGAGGCCCTTTTGTGTCTGTCCCTAATTTGCAGAGTGAATAGACTCTGTGCTGTGTCAGTAGGCTGCAGATCCTTATAGTATAGGACAATGACTTAGAAAGTTGACTCTAGTCCTATGGAGAGGGCTTCATACCCATCAGGACATTGGTTTGGAAACTCTAAAAGTGCTACTCACTAAATGAACACAAAGAAAAAGTAGGCAGAAAAGGCCAAACTGACCACAGCTTCTCGCACCTACGTTTTCACACTCTTCACACCTACGTTTGCACACTCCTCACACCTACGTGTATACAGTTCCTCACACCTACATTTACGCAGTTCCTCACACCCACGTATATACTCCTACGTTTACACACTCTTCACACCTACGTTTGCACACTCCTCACACCTACGTGTATACAGTTCCTCACACCTACATTTACGCAGTTCCTCACACCCACGTATATACTCCTACGTTTACACACTCCTCGCACCTACGTTTACACACTCCTCACACCTATGTTTACAGTCCCTCACACCTAAGTTGATACTCCTCACACCTACGTTTACACACTCCTCAGACCTGTTTACAGTCCCTCACACCTACGTTTACAAACTCCTCACACCTATGTTTACACACTCCTCACACCTACGTTTATACAGTTCCTCACACATACATTTACACACTCCTCACACCTACGTTTGTACAGTTCCTCACACCACAAGGACAAAAACTTCACCTAATTAACCTAAAATGCCCATCATATGATACACCTTCACAAAGACTGTTCAATAATAATATATCTTATATATACATATTGTCATGTATAGGACCCACCCCAATGCACAGTTCTGTAAAGCTCCTAATCTTTTTTCAATACATTTCCTGAACCCAAGATGAGATTAATTATAGACTAAACCTGACTTTCAATGATTTGCACTGCAAATAAATTGGACTCCAGTATTAGATTAAATCCTTGTGCGAATCCTGAATGGCTTGAGCACAGCGGACCATTTCAGACTAGAATCCATGTTACAAGTAAGAGTGTAATGTATAGAATGTCAGGGGAGGGGTTACCTGGGCACTCTAGGGTCGTGCCATGTGCTGACACCAGTCTGGGTATGCAAGAAGTACACCTGACCCTGCTGCGTGGTGCGCTGCTCTGTGGACCAATTGGAGAGAAGAGGATGATGTAAGTCCTTGGTGACATGAACATGACAAATATAAACTAAACCCCATTAATTGGTTTGAACCAGATAGTTACATGCATGTTTCTAAATATGTAGTGTGTAAGTGCATGTAAGAAGAGTGATTATGGAAGAAACAGATTATCACAAAACTGCATGTTACACTAAGAGCTCATTTATCACTGGCAGAGATTTTCAGAGAGCCGGGATCCCACTGGCTTTCCTTCGACACACAGCGCCCCACTTTACCCGTACTCAACTACCCCCCTTTACGTGTACTTAACCTCCACCCTGCACCCTGTGTGCCTAATCCTCACCCAATCCGCTTGATGCACACACGCACGCATGCGCGCACACACACACACACACAACCTTCCTGCAGATTTCAGAGATACAACAGCAAACACACTGACTGTCCTTACAGCCTTTCTGCACACACACAAAGGTGCAAGCACATGCTCGTATGGTCCCTATGGTCACCTGCTCTTGAACCCTGTAGTTGGGGCACGTCAGGGAGAGACACACACTGCTCTCTCCAGAGTCACAACTTTAATCAAGTTCCCTTAGCAAAACCTCTCACTTCACCAAGTCAAAGCTTTGTGTGTGTGTGTGTGTGCACTTTGTGAAGGCATCAACAGCATTCCTCTGGCAGACAGAGTGTATAACTGGCTCCAGTATCTGTTCAGTCTGAACTGACCCCAGACGTCTGGTGCAGATGACGCACAATGGTTTGTTGATGTGCATGTGAACTAACCGTAGCCCTCGGGCAGGTCTGGTGGCGTGTGGAGGTGAGTTCGGCTCATGTAGTTTCGGTGCCTCTGAGAACGCACACGCCGCTCCTGCACCCGCAGGTCACCCACCTGCACACCTGCCGCCCCATTCGGGGTCATGATGGGCGTGTTCTCATCCACCAGGCAGCTGAGTGGCCGGCCAGGGCTCGAGTACTCTGACGCTGGCCTGGAGAGGAAGGAGGGCAGGGAGACAGACAGATTTATAAGTCGGTGTATGGACTACTAAATGTTACAAAAAGAGGAAGGAAAATTAAATAATGCTAAAGAGCTATCAAAAGACTACAAATAACATCAAACATGAAAAAGTAACACAAGTATATATGGCTTAAAGGATTAAATGCTCAGTTTGGTGCATCTTTCATCAATGGCCTTTCTCAGCTTGTTCCTATAGTCTTGTTTAAGTACATCTGAAAAGCAAACTGAAATAACTGCTTTAGTCCAGAGCCTCCCCTAGCTCTCTATTACAGTTATTTCCTTATTTAGCAGGGGATAATGTCTTGGACTATTCAAAGGAAACCAACACAGGGTACAGGGACAGGGTGAAGTTCCAGACAGCAGGCAGTCATTCCATTTCTGCTCGACTTCCTGGTGAATATGAATATGTCTAGTGCTTCAGTGAACTGTAGGGAACTGACACACTGAGAATGTGTGTGTGAGTTTGGGTGTGTGTGTCTGGGTGTGTGTGTATAAAAGAATGTAAGGGTATAGGTCATGTCTCAGTGTCTGCACTGTCTGTACAGACTCTTTCTCTGTAGTGATTTCTTATTGGTTATGATAACCGAGGTCACGCTGTTTAAGTATGTGTGTGCTCTGCTGGTTTTGGTCGCTATAATTCTGACAACAAAATTTGTGGACTTGCCCTAATAAATGTGGGTCACATTGAGATTACACTGCACAATGTCTCACAAATGGCAAAAAAAACTCCTTAATCAATTAATGTGTAAAAGGACAATTTTAAGCAGGTAGAGCAAGACCCTTTCTAACACACCCGAAGTCTTTTTTAAATGTAGTAACTGAGTTAGCCATTTACTGCAGCATTGAGAAGTACACTCAGATAATCCAGAATGCTACCATAAAAGAAACAAATATGAGCTAGTGTCAGGAGAGCCACCCTGATCTCCAGACAGCTCTCGCTCACCTGGTGGGTCTTTCCCACTGTGTGCTGCGCGTGATGTGGTTTAGGTACTGGATGCGACCAGACGCTGTTCTCCTTTCCTCCCAGCTGCAGAGCATGCAAGCATGGATGCACGCACAGACAGACAGACAGACAGACAGACACAGTTCTTAAGAGCCTACTACAGTCACTTTGCAGTGAAAATACAGTTTTATTTTAGAGTGGACCATATAACCTCTTGGCACCAGGAACTCACCCATCCGGTAGGTCATTGTCGAACAGACGACTGCAGTCTACCACCGGTCCCCCAGTGCCAATTCTATCTCTGGACTGTAGACTCACTGCGCACATACATAGCCAGATGGAGACATATCAGGCAAAGAACATTTAGCACTCATCTAGATGTTTAAAACAGGAGTGAAACAGCTTGGCAACCTTCAGCATGAAGCTGTTTGGGCTAAGCATGGCAATGTTTGGGGTGGTCTGTACTGCTCCTTTCATGAAAACATGTAAGAGAGATGTGTTGCAGACCCATCAGCAGTGGTGGGAGGCATTAACCCTCAATGGGCTCTCACAAAGTGCCACGAAGTATCCATCATCAAACTATGTCTGAATGGGTTTAGGAATGCAGAGGGTAACATTTCTAGGAATGTTGACTTTACAGATGAGCATCGCTCCTGTAATTAGACAACATTCCCAACACTGACATAACAGGAAACGACGCGCAAGTGGCTTCGCACGAGAGCATGGGCTCTCTGATTCAGAGGCTTGTTCATAGCAGAGGAGGGTGGGGAGGTGGGGGTCTTTCATGCTGCTGCACTCCAGGTCTTGTGAGCCATTTACAGGGTGTACTCCATGCCTTCCCTCTTAAACTGAACCAAGGAGAACCAGACAGAACCACATGCTGTGTCACACTGGCATCCTAAGATGCAATTGCTATGGGCCTCAGCATTTCATGAAAGGGTCAGCTTAATATTGATGTGCTGTGTTTCTTATCTTTAGGAGATTTTGAGCATCATCAGGCATGAAAAATATATATATTTTTAAATCTCAATTAAATTCCTCCAAAATGGTGATGAACAGAGTTGGGCAGCTACTGAGTAATGAAGTGTGTGGAATATGAAACCTGGGTACATAAACATTCATGTACAAGTGAGAGCTCCTGTAATGCGTTGTGCGTCAGATGAATGTGTGAGTTTTAACAGTCATTGTAGAGAGGCTTTGGTGCTCCCCTGGGGCCCTCCTGACTCACAGGATGAAAGTCAGATGTGACAGGTTGAGTGGGAAGACAGGAATTCTGGGGGAAATTGCCCCTTCCGATGACAGGAAGGAGGAGGGCGGGTCAAATACAAGTCAATTTCTTCTAGCCATTCATGTTCGTATGTAAATGGAATAAGGCAGAACCGTAAATGAAGCTTTCGGATCTGCTGCAGTCACGTCGAAAGCTGCCAAAGGTCTCAAGCCAGGACAGAAGGAGGATTGCAAGAAAGAGAGTGAGGAAATGGCAGACATACTGACCTACTATTTGGCCCCTCACTGTGTCGCTGTCATTGGGCCCCAACTTGTTGAGATCCAATCTTTGATCTGTCAGTCAGAGGGGGGGAGAGAAACATAAATGATCACTTTTTGGTAAAGAAAAAATTCTCACAACACTTATAATTTCTGTTCCATTTTAATTTCATATTCAGATTATCAGTTGTGATATTTGTAAGTCTCTAAACACTCAACCCTGTCCAAACTCGATGAAAACTATCAAAAGTTGATGATAAAAGACGAGAGAAAAAGACAAGTGTAGGTCTCCCCCTGCCTACACGGCCCTGCCACCATGCAACCGTTTCTGCAGCTGGCACCTCAGTGAGGCACTCAGGCCCTGCAGCATAAAACAGACAAGCAGCTCTACTACGGCCCAATACAAACACCTACAAGGTCACACACACGCACACGCACGCACGCAAGCACACACACACACACACACGCGCACACGTGTCGCTGCAGTGCGCACAAAGCCTGCTTTATCCTTTGCAGACTGAAGAAGTAGAGATGCTAAGTCCCTCTGTTTCTACATTTCACCATGGGAAGAGCAGGACAGGAATAACAAGTAGGGTTTCTTACTATGAAACACACACACACACACACACACACACACACACACACACAGACATGCTGAATGACAGCTAAGTCAGGATGTATCGCTAGACTAAACAGGGATGGGTCAAATTGCAAGTCTACACACAAACACACACACGCACGCACACACACAAACACAACTATAACCACAGGGAGACAACGACTAAACAGCTTCAAATGAAAGAATGATAAACCCACATCAAAAAGACCACAACATAAAAAGGAAAAAGACAGACAGGAGAGAGAAACAGTTTTAAAGAGAGAAACATAAGATAAACAGATTAAACAGATAAGGGTAAGGAGAAAGAGATGATGAGACACCAGAGGGACAGACAGCTAGACCAAGACAGCGAGGGAGAAAGGCAGACAGACATCAGGAAACTGGGCAGAAAGGAATCCCTCCCAGCCATGGGAGAGGCTGGTGGTTTCCTGTACGCTGTCAGGAAATCAGCCATGTTGTTTTTAAATTTCTCCTGACCAAAACACAGGCCCAGAGCAGTGGCAGACAGCGTGCGACAGGCACCTTGGCCCCAGCAGAGCCTGGTTCTGCTTCACTAGCTAACAAATGAACCCCAGTGTTCCCAAGGCTTCAGGTCTGAAACTGGGATGATTGTGCTAGACACCGTCTCCCTGACAAACAGTGTTATTTACATCCAAACATAGGTAATGCTGCTCCGGATTTCAACATGCATGTTATTGCCTGTATGTTCTTTCAGAACGGAAGCTGTGCAGAGACACCACTAAGCTGCACCATTAAGATGTGCATATGCATGTGTGCACTCAGAGCACAGTGTGCACACTCAGTTCTTGCCTCCCAAACATTTTTCTAATAGGACCAAAAAGCACACACAAACACACGCAAACACACTCAAACACACTTACAACCAGTGTCTTTGAGACGGTTGATGGAGTTGGAAAGGAGCCGTACGCAGCCCAGAAAGCCAGCACCCTGCTTCTTGTGAATCTTCTTATGGTTCCACACACTGATCGTGATGGAGTCCAGCTTCCCAATGTATCTGCACAGAGACAACACACACAGTGGTAAATCTCAGAAACTAACACGTCAGTTCCATAATATTACACAGAAGCAGACTTGGTTAGGACTGCTCGACTCCTGCACTGCGAGGGTGGTAATCTGCTGGTATTACAGCACTCTCTATGCCATGACGAAAGGAAAAACTGGGACACCACAGGCCTCAATGCACAACAGCCTTGGCCAGAGACCCCCAAGCATGTCTGAAATGTCACAAGCTCTCAGGCTGCCAAAGTGAAAGAATCCTCTGTTGGAGAAGAGAGAGGTAAGAGGAGGAGGGACAGAGAGGGGGGAGATGAAAGGAGGCGAGTGGTGGGAGACTAAACTAAGAGAGAGATGGAGCAGTCTCAGACATTCGGCTGAAGCCCAGGTGGGATGGAGGCAGCCACGGAAACCCAAACAAGCAAGAAGAAGAAGAAGGGTTCCTGCTCCAGAGCTGGCAAACATTTATCACATTCTCTGAACCAGAGAATTTAATAAAGCTGTGAGTTCAGGAACTGCTCTGATCCAAATTATGTGGAACTTGTGCATGCGCCAAACTGCTTATTTTCAGACAATACATCTGCTTTTAATAGACTGCTGACCAGACATCGGGCCGAAATCCGACCAAGGCATAAAAGGCACTGATAACCTGTTTGATCACTTTACCATCTGAGCTGGGAGGGGCCTAAAGAACTCTAACATGCTTGAATGCAAACATTTAACATAACAAAGCAGGTCATGTTTCCCAGTGAGCACTAACATCCTGAAGTTGACAGATGGGCTTTAGCATAGGCAAATATACCCAACAACCAGCTGCAGGAATCACAAGCAGGTGTGTAGAGAAGCCAGAAAGCTTGAAGGTTGACACTTTTCAGACACTGACCTGGCTCCAGTGAGCAGGTACTGGTCAGTGAGAGCTAAGCTGAGCAATAGCTGCTGTGTTAAGACAAGGACAAAAATGCACAAGAGCTTGGAACAGGATGGGAGGGCTAGCTGCATCTCAGAGACACAGAGTCCACATGTGGCCCCTGGTTAGAGTCTGCATCTAGAAATCTTTACCCTATATACAGCTTTAACAATGATATTGTTTTTAATGTCCACTATTTGTTTTATAATTCCCAGTGGTCTATTAAACATAGAGAAAGAAACTGGAGCAAACAGAAATTCACCAGTGTTCCTTCTTCTAACCACTCAAACCAGATGAGCACTAGCACAGGCCATGATTATCCACAGACAGCAGATTGAGCACGTGCCAGGTCTACCTCCATCTCTAGCTCATGTGCTTTTGTTTTTAGTGCAAATGCTCTCAGCGCTGCAAGGATGAGCTTGGGCATGTGGTTGCACCACGCATAGCCCACTGAAGGGCGACCAGCGAGTGAGCCAGACCTCTGCCCTTCCAGCTGTCGGCAGGAGCGAGAGTACATGGTAACAGTTTTCCACCCTTACTCGCAACACATTAGGCTCCATCCCGAGGGGTGGGGATCCCATCACCCCAGCAACCAGACAACAGTGCTTCCTCTGGTTGTCAGCCTCACGTGTGGGGAAACTTATTCTTGCCCTAATTCTTAACCTAACACACACACACACACACACGCACTTTCTCTTTTAGGACTCTTGGGAAAATGACATTGAGAGGCTGGTCTGGAGGAAGGTCAGTATTTTTAGTCAAAACCTCAGCTCTCCATCAACACAAAGAGAGAGATGTGTTCTAGGTTGGGCCCTTTAAAACTCTTTTGAAGACCCATGAGCAGATTTGAGTGCTATGGGATATATCTTATTTAATCTACTGTGTACTGTCAAAGGTAACCTGTTTGGTTAATATATAACCTAGTAGCCTATATATGGCAAGGCTAGTGACAATTTTGATGCATTAATTGCAGGCATGTTAAACGCTGGTGAAGAACTACAATGGAAAAAGCTCACAGTGGAAAAGCTATGAGAGAATGTAAAGCAGCTACCCAAACAAATAGTTAAGAAAGTTACAGGAAATCAGAATGCATGCCATTCACAAGTAGCTTGACTAAAAGAAAAACAGAGCAGCAGAAGACATTTGAAAACTGGCATGTAAAAGACCTGCATTGGAAAAAAAATAATGAATCTTCTTCAATGACACCACTGCCCTACACTCATTAGTAATGTGTCTGGTCTCCAGTAAAGCTGTGTGAGAGCTCAAGAGGCTGCGTGCTGTGCTGGTGAGTGTGTGTTTGGGTGAGAATGTGAAGGAAAAGTGTGTGGTTGGTGAGAATGTAAAAAAGAGAAGATATGTGTGTTTGCATGGTGTGTGTGTGTGTATGTGTGTGATGCAAAGGGCACACATGGTAGCATGAGTTGAGCACTTACAGGTCATAGTGTTGGTTCCATTTGGGGTCGAGGGTGTTTCTCACAGTGTCTGTGGAGTGGCACTGCCCTGAACCATCCACTACCACTTTAGCAAAGGGGTCAGGAAGGCCTGCCACAGGGATTACAATACATTACAATACATTACACATGTTACACACACACAAACACACACACTTTGGCTAAAAAACACTGCAGACAGTGCTATTATAAGACAGGTGAGCAGTACTTGGCATCTGGGTGACTGACCCTAACAACCTGTTACTTCCACCAAAACAACTCCAAACAACTGCAAACACCACCCTCAGCCCTGAAACTGCTGCATCCCTGCTCTTTCCCTCAACTTCCTGACTGCTCTCCCCAGACTTGTCCCTCTCTCTCTGGGGTTATCTGATCATCATAAATGTACTGCATTGTGTGGTGGAGAGACTACAGATGACACAGAGACATATTACGCTTTTCTTTGTGCATGTGTGTGTGTATTACTCGTAGTCAGGGGTGCTTTATCTCCTTATACTGACCCACATTTCTAGCATCTCATGAGGGAAAATACTTATCTCACTCGGCACACTTCAAACAGACAGGACGACTCTAAAATGCTGAGCTGATTTACATAGACTTCCCAAAATAGAGTGCTCTGCCTCTCACTTTCTCTCACTCTCACTTATCACTCTAGCTCTCTGGGATACTTACGAAAGAAGTCTTTCTTTGCCAGATTCTTCGCACATAGCACTGCAAAGAAAACAGAAGGCCATTTAATTCCATTGCTTACTCAAGATGAAAGGTTTTTTTTTTAAACAAACACATCAAAAGCCAGTTAGAAATAAAACATTGCTAACAAACATTCTGCAGACTCAACCCAGCACTCGGTCCGTAATGGTCCACGTGCATGTTTATTGCAGCTCAAGTGATTAAGGCAGTATTGTATTGGGGGGATGGCTACCTAAGCTGGCCAATGAGCTGTATTTTTAGGCCACAGCGGGCTGAAATGGGTCAGAAGATGCTGAGTCTGGCACTCTTGTTGAGCTCAGTTTTAGCAGGCGCACTTTAGAAATGCATGACTGGCTACAGGGAGATGGAGAGCGGCTGGCTTATGCTACATCTGGCCCCACCTAGGCCCCGCAGTTCCACACCTAAAGGGTTTGCAAACCAGACGAATTGCCATCTGAAAGCACTAAGGGGCAGTGAAATGCAGTACTTCAAATGAACAATATGGAGGGCTGTGCTAAACAGAACATGCAACGTTCTGCTCTCAGAATAGGCCAGGCTTTTAGGCAGTTATTTTGAGCTTACAAAGGGCTCTTTACCTGAGAACCACTTGCTGTCTGATCACAACCAAAACCAATGAATAGATTCTGCAGCAGTGGGGCGGCTGAGTGAGACGAGGGCACTTTCGGTATAAAATCATTTAGCCATGCCTCTAGCTCCTTAGTGCACATGGGTCAAAAGCTCCAGTACTTCGCCACACAGGGTTCTGTCCTTTGCGTGCTCACCAGGAGTTCACCATGCACACAGCATTCAACAGCCACTTCAGGGAGATGGGCAGGCAAGAACCAAAAGACAGACAGAAGAATGAAAAAAGATGTCTGGTTGTCCGGATGGAGATGCAGAAAAAACAAACAAACAAACAAACAGAATGAAGGCACAGTGCCAAAGGGTGATGTCAAGAGTGAGCAGAGGAAAGGTGCTTGTCAGAAACACTGCCTTTGAGCTATTCAAGCTGAACCAAAACAGAGCAGCCTGCCAGTTCTAAGAAATTGGAGACAGTAAAGAATAACAGATCGGAATGTGTGTGTGCACTCATGCGCATGAAGGGTAAAGGACCTGCATAACACACCCAGCCAGGTGAGTAGCAGACTTTACATAGCTAACCCAAACATACAAAGGCACGCTCATACAGAAGAACCAAATACTCCCTCACGCATTCTGTCTGCTTCACATTGAGGCCTGTTCTTTTACAGGCAGTCAAGCTATGTGGTGAGGAAAGAGCTTGTACAGTACAGTGGCCCTCATGAGTGACGGCATGGGGAAAGGTAATGGAAACAGACTCGTCCACCACCACACATGCACATCCATACACACACAAACAACCTGCACCCACTACCATGCATCCACCTCACCTATATGTAAACAACCTACGCCCACTACCACGCATCCATCTCCACCTTTACACAAAGAACCTACCATGCACACCTATGCCTATACACATGCCTATGCCCACATGTTTGATCATTCTCAGCTTATCCACTTCCCCACCTGCACTGTGTTGTCTGCGGGTTTGGAGCCATTGCAGTGCAAAGCAAAGAGAGGGAAAGCATGTCAGGATCCTCTGGGGGGAGAGAGGGAGGGAGGATGTATGGAGAAGTGTACATGCTTGCTCCACAGACCAGGAAGAATTTCTCTGCACAAACATCCCTGGGAATGTGTACGGTTCCACTGAAACCCACCTCATCACTCAAACATCTGGAATGCATCTCTTTCTTGCTCGCACTTTGTGAATGCCAGTCACGCCACACATACAGCCCCTGCGATGGGGCTTCAGCACCTTGCCCTGGAGTTTGCATTTGCCATTAATTATTCACAGCTTGTGTGTACCAGGGGGGCTGGTTAGTGGGCCTTTAGCTTTCCTATAACCCTCCATCTTTTACCTCTCTGCCCGCTGAACAGGAAACACCAGACAACCTCAAGGCAGCAGGGAAGAGGGCTGGGGGGGGGGGGACTGGTGGTGAAATAAAAATGGCGATGTATTGGATCAGCACACTGACAGAGCCTCAGGAGCTGGCTTTCTAGACTGACCAAAGACCCATCACACTGCTAAATTAATAGGCCTAATGGCTGTGGAAACGGGGGAATTCTGTGACATTATTACAAAAGTGCATATGCATGATGCAATCTGCATAACATTATTTGATGACCATTCCCTTTAATTAATTGTTAGCAAAATCAGCATTACTGATGAAGCTCTTGAATGTTGCATCCACCAAATAACAATCATGGCTATGAAATGCTAGAAGTAGCAGAGCTGTTAGTTAAACCATTTTAACTTTGATTGCTGACAAAGCTAAATCTAACAATATATTTATGTAGCTCCTTTTTGTCATTGGGTTGGAAACTGGACAGATGATTCAAGTAGGTTTCTGGCTACTACCAAGACCCAGTAAACACCATTATTAATGGAAATGGTGTGAAAAAGGTAAGCTTCTTTTGTCCTTGTAACTTACAATGAAACTACATTTCTCTCAAGAATAATTTTAATGTAGCTGAGCTACAATATTTGTAGAGTAACTTGTAGTTTAGCAAAGTCCATTTTAATGTAGCTTCACCATCTGTGACAACAAATTCAAGTTTTTGTTTTTTACCAAACACTAGGTTATTTAACATTTAGAGCTCTGCCAAATTAAGAGTGATTCCTGTGCATGGGCTTCAGCTCATCAATTGTACATAGGTAACTGTAATTCTCACATCACATACTGAATTCCCAAAGCATGTGTCTCCCAGTTTGTTCTACAGTACAACTGGACACTACACACCCACTAAGCAGGCAATGCTCACAGACCATCTGACATTTCCGTATGTACCAAGACAGTGGTCCAGCGACTTGCTCATTGGCTTTGGATGTGAATGTTGATTGGTTTAGAGCAGATTAAGGGCCCATCCAAAAGGTTCTGCCCATCCATTCTTCTTAATAAAGGTATTAGAAAGTCTAAAGTAAGGCTGTGTGATATGACACAGTGACTATATGTATATAGTGTGGCACTAGAAAAACATCTACTGTTTAATATTTTCCTAATTTATTTTGTTATATGCACTACAGCAAAGGTCTTAGGCAACCATTAGATTTGTTGTTTTAGCAATGGTATAATGACTATATATAATTATTTTTCAGTCTGTTCATTAGAATACAAGAAATATGTATGTAGTATTAAAAAAATAAAATTAAAAAATTAATAAATAGATATTTTTTTAAAAATCCGAAAAACCAAATTCTATAAACTATAAGTATTTAGTATGACTCCCCTTACGCTTGAGCAATAGCAGGAACCTGCCTCTCTTGAACATAGATAATTATATCAGAACAGTCTCCCCAAAAGAGTTCTAGATGTGCTTAGCACCAAAGAAGGTCGCCATGTGGAGGCCATTTTGTTCTGAAAATTGTGGGGGTTTTTGTTTGTTTGTTGTTTTTTGTTTTTTTTACATTTTGTATACACATTTCCTGGATTTTCTGTTTGTTTGTTTGTTTGTTTATACACACACACACACACACACACACACACACACACACACACACACACACACACACACATACATACATAGAGAGAGAACAATACTGTTCTACTGTTGGGTATGTTTGGCTTTTACATTTTTGACCATATTCAGATTATTTAGGACTATATTTATTTGCAACTAAAAACCATTTTCTCTTGTTTTTATATTTTATACGTTACCATTTTAGATTTTCTTATATGTGTAATTTAAATTTAGCACAAAAGTTCTAAATAAAAGAAAAGAATTAATCATATCTGAGTAAGTACCTTTTATTTATCAAGTATATAATTCAATGCAATAAGAAATAGGTCTTTCTATGTGGTCGTTTTATAAACAAATTATTCCTTGAATTACAGTAAATGTGCTATGTTGTGATAAATATCATTATCTGGATATGAAATGACACACTGGGATATGAGATTTTGGTCATATCACACAGCACAAGTCTAAAGATGTAAAAAAAAGTCTAAAGATTTGTTTGTTCCAGCAAAACTGGAGCAAAACTCTCATCACACAGGCCCCAAGGGTTTCACTCTAGCCTCCCACAAGACTAGAAAGGTTGTGAGAAATGCAGATTTCAGTTTGGTGGGTATGCGTACGTGCTGTACAGTCCAAAATGTTTGTTTTATGTTACTTTTTGCCCCCATGGGCTAAATTAAGACATGGAGGCTGAAAGCAGCCAAGTCAGATAGAATGAATATGAATGTGTTTGTGTATGTGTGTGTGAGAGAGACATTTGACGCCAGGAAGGGAAGTGGTCAGGGGCGAGAGCCAGTCTCCCAATTGGCTTCCCCTCAGACAACCGCGAGCCACAGAGATGACGAGGACCTTACACTGGACAGAGCTTGGTGTGTGTAGGGGAACATTCAAGAGTGAGAACGGTCTATGTCATTAATGGTGTCCCTTTGCTATGACTTTTCCATTTATCAGCTTCAGTAATATTATACTGACTGCAAGCCTGGTAGGTTCCCTGGGAAGTGCCTAGCCTACCACACTGGCAATGAGAGGTCCTACTTACAAGAGGAAAAAGGCTATTTCAAAAGGAAGCTTGTTATTTCCTTTCAATGACTCATCAGCCACTCAGGCGAGACATGAAATGTGACGGGCCCATACCAGGGAGGAGCGCCGTCAGTCTGGTGTTTTCCCGCCGGTGTTCAGTGTCGAGCGAGACTTCCCAGCAAACCTGTGGCTGGGAAGAGTCCCCACCCGCCTTGCACTGAGCCACTCCCTGCAGACATCCTCACACTGTCTCATTGCAGCAAAGAGAAGGAGGGAGCGAGAGACTGGAGGGAGGTGTGAAGTCGTGGGGTGGCGGAGTGGCGGTAAAATCCACAGATAAGGGAATGCAAGCCAAAAAATGCTGGGGAGGGGAAAAACAGTGGCTCACATGTATGCAAAAGTGCACAAATATTTTACTGTAGTGCATCTTTGGTCATTTTTTTCACGGGCATTAAATTATCTAGGGCAGCATCAGCACTCCATATGTGTGTTCTGTCTGTAATGCCACATTTGCTTTCATCCTGGCTGTGCTTTCTGTGGCTTTCATCAAAACTTGGCCAATGTTTTTAATAAGGAAATACCCTTCTTATGCAATCTACATGTCTGGTTAAACAAGATTAGGCTAATATTCTTGTTCACTGGCAAAGACAGTTATCCTGGATTAAAGACACAGTGGCTATTCCAACATGTGGCTAATGGCAAAAAGAGGGTAAAATATACATTATAAAGTTATATGAAGCATGTGAGAATAATTATATGGTTTGGGCTAAGTGGTGTGACCAACCAGTGAACTGCTTCAGAAATGTCTTGAACAGCAAAGGATACTGAGTCAAACTGGATTTGGAATTAAGCAAGACAATTGCGGGTTTAGGTAGGATGATCAAATATTTGGGCAATGAAAAGGAAGTTTTCAAGAGTCAACAGTATTTTAATTAGCCAGTGACTCCCTGACACAACACCACACAGACACACAGCTTATTTTTATACAGCTCACAAACTTCTAGAAACTTCTAGTGACTCCAACACATACATAAATCAAGGCACAACAAAAACAGGTAATAAGTTGCTGAAATTTTCCAGTGGAAAAAAAAAAGATTTCACCATAGCAAATGTTTGTCAATATAAGACTTAGAGTGAGAAGCAAAAATAATTTAGTAGAGTCCAACCTCAGCTGCTCTGTGACCAGCATGAATTCACCTGCAAACTCCTCATCCTTACATATCCCATGCAGTTATGCGCAAATGATAAGACTACACAACACCTCCCAACACAGAGCATAATTAAAACGCATTAGATACATTATTGGCACACGAAACCCATTAGGCAAAGGGCCTGGTTTTTCAGTTCCTTGATCCAACGCTACATTTCTGTGTAGCAGATAAAGCAAGTTTAACTGTGACAAAAGCACATCAGTTGTCACTCTTAAAGTCGTCACTCTTAAAGCGACGTGCTTTGATGGACAGTGATTTTGATGGCAGGAGCCTTCCATGACAAAAAGAAATATGACAGCTTAAATCAGAGGGGCTGCATCGTAAAATTCAGTTTTACTGGCTGGGGTCTGAGCAACTCTGGACAAAGCGTCAAACAATTCTTCATATGCACATGGTGGTAACTAATTTGGCAAACCCAGATGGAGTGGCCTAAACTATGCAGTGTTATTTAGCAGTGACCCAAACCTAAAACACCTGAGCATTGACCCAAACCTAACACACAACGTTAGTAGAGCTTTATTACTTGCACACCATTACTTTTTCTGATCTACATTACCCCAAATCCAGCCAAACAAGAGGGCAAGCACTTCAAGCAGAATATAAAAATGTATAGTTTGTGTTCACTCGCACAATAGATGTATACATATATATACACAAACATGATTGCAACTATGTAACCCAGTGCAACTAAGTCAAGCAGAAGGGCAGGGTCGTCATAGCAACGGCAGGCTCAAGTCACACGGCTGGTGGGAGAAGAGAGAGGCTTCTGTGTGTGCCGGCATGTTTCGCATTCAGTGCCTGATCCCGGCTGGGCTGAAGGAACTCACTGACAGGACACACTCAGTTCAACAGAGCACTGGGAAAGCCAACAACGTGAAAGGAGGGACGGCGGACAGGGAACATAAAAGATGGACCTTTTTGGTCAACAAGAAAGAGGCAAACTAAACCTGACCAAAAACAATTATTTGGTCATTTTGGTAGCCCAAATAATTGATTTTCCAGTAAACCTTTTAAAATTAATACACAGAGCTGTAATGGTCACTTAACTCTATTTACATTTGTAGTAAATAGTCTTGAAGCTTTAGTTAAAAATAAATAATAAAATATAGGACATGCAATTTAAGTACTACTTTCACAAAAACAGATATTTGAGATATTTTTAAATTAGACTACATATTCATTTGGCAGTATTTATTTTGAGCTATTAGTGTTTTATTTCTACCTTTTTCTATCAATAATAGAGCCAAAAAATTAACATTTCACTAAACACAAGCTAACTCCTACACTAGCATATCCCACTTCACATCCATACTATACAGTAGTATAGTACAGCCCTAGGCACTGTGCATGAATTAAGTTCCTTAGTGGCTTACTGCCTTGAATACTGATCTGCTTTCCTGGTTTGAAGGATTTAATACCAGAAAGTAACTGATCCATGCCAGGTGCCTTGTGCAATGTTCTGCTTTGCCACTGCAGCAATGATGTGCATCAAGCCAGCTTCATTCAAGGGCTGAATGAGTGTAAAAGAATAAGGTAGCAAGGCACTGGTGAAGGCTAGTTGATATGGGGATTACAAGAGCAAAACAACAAATATGCTGTAGGAAAGTTAAAACTTCATACAAAAGCATATGCTACACCCCCCCACCCCCCGCCCCCATCATCTTCAAGAAACGAGTTGTACTATTACACTACTGTGTATGTGATTATTACAGTTCTGTGTCTGTGACCTCATATATGTCTTCTCCTGATTAATCAACTATACCGGAACATACATTTTACTTATTTTTTTGCAGTATTGTGTATTAAAGGCACAATTTTTTTTTAAATAAAGTACTGAAAGATCCTTTCAAAAACAGACTGGACAAACATTCAACCTCCTCTTATATTGCTTATGTCTGGCATAGAACAGTCACCATGGACCCTAAGAGATTAAATTTCTACTATTGAGACCAGAAAGGTCCTCTATAAGCATTCTCTCTCTCTGTAGTGTTAGTGGTTAGCTATCTACTTCATGCAGTGCAATATATGCAAAGATGTGGAGATGTGAGGGAGCAGAGTGGGGTAAATCAAAACTTTCCCAGCTCATTAAAACTTCATACAGTCATAACCGAGTCTGCGATGTTTCAAGTTTCAAGTTTGGTTTATTTGTCCCATACATAGTCATACACAGTATAACTCGCAGTGAAATGGTTTGAGAGTGTTCTGTCCAAACTGAGGGAAAAAAAAAAAACAGGGTGCATAGAGAAATATATATTCTATATATATACAAAATATATTAACAATGTATGTACAATATATGTATATTATGTTTATATACACAATGTACAATGTATATATGGATATGTATATATGTATGCACACAATGTACAGTTCCATCTTACAATTATGGAAGCCTATTCAACCACCCCCCTGCCCCCCTATGAGATGTTAGACTTTTGTGTCTGACATTCAGTAGCCTCTACTGCCAGTTCAAGCCCCAACATGTCTAACAAGGTAAAATATTCGCTAACAAGGACAGATATTTTTTTCTTAGCTTAAACCTGCTATCTAACACTACACAACTATTTTAATACAACATCAGACCCTGGGAGGGAGAGGATTTAATGTTCACCCATGTGCTCTCCTAGCTGTTCATAAAACAAAAGTCACTGTTAAATTTGACTTGATCATGATACTGTTGAAATGGACTATTAAAATTCTGATTAGGCAATTCACCGGTGTCAGACTGTCAAATCCAGGCCCTCCGAACAGAATGAGTTGTCTCAGTGCAATGCAGAACCCCCAGCCCCAACCATCAGGTCCAGCTCTGCTGGCCTCTGGCCATGTTTTGACTCCAGCTCTAGGGCCACATGCTCTCATTTGCAGTGTTGTTCTTCTAAAAACAAAAAGGCTCTCTCCTCCACCCTTGCCGCCCTACTGCCTTCTTAAAACAGCAAAGAAGGGAATGGAGGGGGAGAAGAAAGAGAGACAGAGTTACTACAGCCCCAGGTCTAATCTCAGGTTTGTTTCCTCTTCCAGTATACCCAGATTGCTCTCCTTCTTAAAAGCCTTTTCCTCCCACTCTCTTGGTCACTCATTAGCCTGGGCTGTTGACTCTATGTCCCGCCTGTCCGAGGTCACATGTGACTCATGACATGCTCTTATCTAAAGCGGGACACCGTGGTGGTAGAGAGGAACAGGGGCTAAGTGACAAGCTAGGAGCACAGAGACTAAAAGGACATATAAGATAAATATATAAGATTCTGAAGGAATTAGCTAAATGCTGCCCTGAGCAAAGCTTAAATAGAGGTCATTCATTTCCATTTGGCTTCCATCTTCTGGTTATTTACTGTTATGATATCAAAGTGTAGATTGTTCTGCTTCTCTTGTTGGGACAATATTTGGTAAACTTGGTTCAATATTTGGAGGTAGGGTTCTGAGTTTGATTAACATGTTCCTCCTACACTCTAACATCCATAAATTCTTGTCCATTACTTCTTGTATATGGTTTGTGGTGTCAGTGAATCAAGGCTTATCTATTAGCAACTTCAGTATAGTGAATGATTACACAAAGATTGTCAAAATAATATGTACCCAGGGGTATAGAGTGTAAACCTATGAGTCTGATAAGTTTGACAGAGTGGACAAAAAAATTATCTTGCAAGGAACTTCTAATTGGAGCAGGCAGTGAGGTGGATCTGAACCTGGCTTTTTAGGTCAACCTTCATCCAGTGATCAGTGGGGCACATGCTGTAACTCTCTCCCTCCAACAAATTGCAAGGGGAAGTCCCAAGACACTGGCTATTGGAAAGATATGGCAAATAATGATGGAGACTGCCCTCAACAAAATACACAGTTGAAGAAGCTTCCCATTATAAACCTCCACAAATAAAGAGATTAGCTAGAGGAAGTGATCTCACAAGGACCTCAAAGGCAGTTGAAGTCAAAGGTCAATCAAGCATTCAAAAGACAAGGGTTTCTAAGAAATATTTCTATTGTTGTTGTTCCACAGTTGCAGCTACTATGCAAAGAAAGAGATGTCATGCCAGATTAAAATCAAATAAAGAACCTTATATGGTTAGGTAACATTCCATGCTGGCTAGTCTGTACACACTGAAACTACTGCTTTATCAGAAGTGGAAAGAGTTGCCACAATCTGATAGCCTGAGTAAAACACAATGAGCAATCTAGCAGCGACTTCACAAAAGACCCAACCCGATCTGTAACTCCATCCATCAAAAATGTGAAAAACATTTATGAAGCCTTACATCACTTTCTTCCCACCACTTTTTTTTTTTTAGTTCTCAGACCTCATCAAAAAAAATCACCTTAGATAGCATTAAGTTTTTTTCTCCAGTTTCTCGGTTGAGCATCCTTTTTCATTCACTTATGTTTCACAGCTCCCAAATGGTCAGTTCTTCCTAAAAAACAAACCAAATGCATAAGATACGATGACAATGTTGTGTTACTTAAGTGTGCAAACAGCTTCTGATTCACCAGTTTCTGATTCCCTCTGGTTAAAAGTTAGACTTTAGGTAAAAGAATCTGGTCACAGACCACACTTAAAGAACAAGGCACTGAAGGGATTTCAGAGCACAGTTTGGCTCTTTGGACCAATATGATGTAATGGAGTAGAGCTGTAGAGGAATGGGAGTTCACTAATCTCTTTAGCAGAGACAGGAGGTTTGGTGAGCTTACTGATGTTAATAGCAAAAGATATTCCTTGCTCTGAAGAGGACAAATTCCCAGTTTACATTTCTGATCAAACCATCACTTGCCAGTCTTTTTATCAAACTATGCAGCAGAACAGAATGTACTCTAATTTTATGAAGCCATTTTGGGTTGTAAAAGTCACTTTTTTGTGTGTTGTTTTTTTTTTTTTTTAGCTTTTCAGTACTATTGCTGCATAAAATACTTCAATCTGGTTGAAAGGATTTTTAAGTATTCATGTAAAAAAAGAAACTTACTTAACAGACATTTGGCATATTTATCAATATTGCACATACCGCACTATGTTGCTGTTGCTATAAGGATGGTTAATGATCACAGCAAACAAACTCCAGCTGGCAATCCAATAAGCCTGACTGTCAAAAATTGAAAGTGACCAGTATGGATAATAAGCTTTACAGAGTAAACACTGAACACTGGTAGACAGTATTGTGTCTACTCCAATCAACACTACCACGAAGGCCAAACAACTGACAACTGGAGGGACAGAGAACGGTCAAAAACAAGGTCGCATTACACCAGCTTATGTAGAACAGGAATACATCCATTCCTCTTCTTAGGAACCCACCAAATTTATTGCCTTATTATCACATACTGCTCCAAGATTGCACAGATGGTGACAGCACATGCCAAATGGCAAAATGAACAGCCAACATTACCTAAGAACTGCACCGATACATTTTCCAGTTTCTGGAGGGTTATGTCTTAGCTTAGGTGAATATGTGCATTATATTAGGTGAAGGATAGAAGAATGTTTCTTCAGTGCCGGATAAGCACCATGATTTCATAATACATTTCTACCCAATTCTTACTGCGCTGGCAGGTACAGAAGGATGAAGCCAAACCCTCAGCCAGGCACACAGATCAGGAGCTTAACCTTTGCAGAAAATCAACAGTACCTCCACTGCCACTGGACAGATCATCCCTGGACATCGCTGGACTGTAAATAAACTGTTTAACCAAAACCCCAAATACATATTGCTAATATTGCTAAAGTTGCAGAATAGCCCCAAAATAAATTAAGCTCAGTATGGGTGGGCTACATCTTGTTCTGGCAGTGATCTGACCAAAAGAAAACTGTATCTTTTGTGTAAGGGCAGTGGCCAGGTACTTCAAATTTACTGAAATGAAGATAAAATTATGTTTATATAGGACCTGGATAAAGATGAGAAACAAGAGCCTCATCAGGTTAAGGTTAATTTTAAGCATTGATCATGTCATACCTCTCAGTGTGTGTCCACTGAGGTTCATGGGACAGTCGGAATATTGGGCAGTCTCTCCTGATCCAATGGTGGTGTACTGTTGTGGGGCCTGGACCATAACGTCCTTGCTCCTCATACAACAGTATCCTGGTCCCCTGGGGCTCGTGTTTTCAGCTACTTAGTCCACTAAGTTTAAACAAAGTGTTATTAGTTCTATATAATTAGGCTAAGTTTGAAAGGAAAAGCTTCTATAAGAGATTCCTCATCAGGTAAGAGTAGATTAATTAATGAATGATTAATGAAACACCTTTGGGTTTCTGTCACTAAGATCAAACCAAACCTTTGTTCAACTGCTATGGTCTATATTAAAATGACCAACACAGCCAAAATGTAACCATTCTGAACACTAAAAAAAAGTAATATGATTTTCAAACTATTTTTTAAAACTTTTATTCATCATTTCTACAATTTGTACTAAAAGCATACACTCCCATTTCATGCACACGGTCACAGGCAAGTCTCTAGAGGATAAGCAGAGAATACTGGAGGCCTGCACCATCACGACATCTTTCTAAGAGAAAGACGCCTGCTCTGGTAGTGCCAGACTAAACAACACAGGCCTAAGCAAGCATGGATCACTACCTGGGTGTTTTTGCACCTGCCACAGGTAAACACGGATCCTACCGGAGACCACCGGCATGTGTGTTTCTGTACTACCGAAGCTCATGTTTTGTCTATGTCTCAAATGTCCACCATGAGAAAGAGAAGTACTGAGGCCAGAGGGCTGGGAGTGTATGTCTGGAACTAGCCTACACATACGCAACACAATTCCTTTTCATGAGAAGACCTGCTTTGCATGCAGAAATGCTTGACTGTTATTGCATGCTGCTAAACAGAATACATTTGTTGTTAATTTAATGGGTGACTGCAAAGGTAACTAACTTTCTATGCACTGGGGAATGAAATTCCTGCACAGAAATCCAGCTGATTCTCCACTGAATGTCTTCTCATGTCCCATACAGACCGCATATAATAAAAAAGTTCTATACGGACACAAGAAGTCTTTGATGCTGACGTCTTGTAACTGTGAGGCTCGATCATAACTGAAAAGAAATTAAAAGGTCTTTAATATAACCCCCAATATGACAAACCCAGAGAGAGAAATAAAAGGTCATCAACAGCAAAACATCTTTAAGCAGTGTTGTACATCTTTGTCCTGCTTTGCTGACTGAGAGTATAGACAACCAAAGAACAAAGAAACACTGGTAAGCTGACAGGTGCAATAAGTTGGCACATTTAAATGAACTGAACTCCAAGAGCAACCTGAACAGAGTGACAGAGGAAGAGGAAAGTTCCAAGACAGAGATAAAAAGAAAGAGTATAACTTTCTTAGCAAAAAGGCAACAGCTAGCACTTTGAACACCTGGGGTTTACAATCGCAGATGTTGGCAACAAGCACTCCACCTCAGCATCTGCAGAACATTACTGAGAGCCTCAGACAAGACTCAAAAAGAACAAGGCCCTCAAGGTCTCCGTCCTGAAATTAGAGAATTAGACTGTGCTTGGGAAGTGTCTACAAATGTTATAGCTTTCAGGCAAACCTGTGGTGAAAGCCATACAGACTTGACACAGCTGGTAGTGGGCTGTGGGGTGGTTATGAAGTGCAGACCAGGATCCGATTTCCCCATGTCTGTTACAGTGCACATCTTTCTGCTAAAAAGAAAAACTGATCTAAAAAGAGGGGTGCTTTATACTGGCCCGAGCAGAGATGGACCAATGTCAAAACAAAAAAAGCTTTTGCAGTACATCCTGACAGATAAAAAAAAACAAAAAACAAAAACAAGAGTGATGTGATCCTTATTCACAGCATTCATCACTGAAAACTGAGGTACGGCATTTCCAACACAGAATGCTGTGTAAAAGATTAACATAGCCAGTAAACAATCTGGCCAGTGACAGTATTAAAAAAACAACCAAAACAGGTTTGGAATAGCCTATGGAAATACAAAAGGCTATGTGTCATATTTAGCCAAACAAATATTTTCAGTGAAACAAGCATTTACAGAGGTGCTCAGGACAGCGATAAAAGCTAACAATTTTCAAACTAATTTAACGGTTAAACAGGTACATGTATTTGAATATGTCATACCTCTGGTGTTATATGTAATACCTCTGGTATTTCTCAATTTAATGTTGTTCTGGTCCATGTGTTTTCATTATTAAGACTCAATTCACAAGGTTTTACATGGGTGCCCACAGTTTACAGAGGACTAATTTGTCTCTATCATAAGCTAATATAAGACAGATACACTGCAATTTAACCCAAGAAACTGAGTGAGAAAAATCTGCTGACAGCCAATAAAAGATAATCACCAGACAGGCTGAAAATAAAGGGTCAGCTTGCATTTGCATGGATTCTATATGAAAATGCAAAATGGAATATTCAGAATACATATATTTGTTTCTTCTGTACCTGGGGTTAAAAAAAAAAAAGCTCTTAAAGTGCTAACTTCATTTTTTGAGTGGATGTAAAGGCTACTATTTGTGCAAATGGAAATAAAATTCTAATTACATTTTATAACGAGTGTATTTCTTTTAACCAAAGGATATGCTTGACAGGCTGGATTTCTATTCGAATAGCTGTACCTCTACAGTTACATTTTTGAACGTCCACCAAACAACATAAATGAAGTAACAAATAGTGGTAGCTTAGTGGTTAAGGTACTTGACTGGTAATCAAAATGTGACCAGTTCAAGTGCCGCCACTGTTAAGCTCCTAGCCTTGAATTATGTTCAGTCATAATTGTAAGTTACTTTTCTACAAAGTGCATTTAAATATTTTGATAAAAATCATTCACCTTAGCTCACAAATTTTGCTGAGATGTCAGAATTAGATGCTTCTAAAATGTCTGATACTTGCCATGCACTCCTACTTTATCATTTTGAACAGTCTAGATGTGAGTAAAAAAAAAAAGAAAAGAAAGAAAAGATCCAGGCTGCTATGAGTCCTGCAATTGAGATGCAGGCCTTCGGGCTACTGATACAGCTGAATCTCCTTGTCAACTGCGCTGGCTCATCCTGCTCAAGTCCCCTCGTTCAGAAGGCCTCTGTGTGCATTCTGCCATCAGTTCCCTCTCTCTCTCTGCCTGTGGGAGCAGTAGCAGCAGCGATGGTTCTAAAGCACAACTGCCTCTGCCTTCACCCTTTCCACAGGGCAGCTGAACCAACAGGAAATCCAGTCCTAGTCCATTAATTGGTGGAACTGTAAGTGTACTCAGTCGGAAAAGAAAAACGTTTACAAATGACGTGTGATTACTGAACGTTTTTCCCCTTTACATGCCTTACTTTTGGTTTTGCTGCTGTTTAAAAAGAACAGAGATGTTGTTTGGTTAGATACAGTCTTGACATTTGGCAAGCAGTCAGCTTGACATGGTTAATAATTGTTTTTACTACACATACTGTGTGAACACCTACTTGACTGCAATTACTTTCATATTTAGTACCAAATTAAACAATTATTTGATATCCATTAAGGGAAATTCTAACTTTTCTACCTCCTGAAAAATGTTGTGCAAGTAATGTTACATGAACAAACCTCCTAAACTTCTACACTAATAAAGCAATAACATTGAGTACAAAGCTCTCAGGTTGAATACAATTTTTATCATTAAATTAAACTATTCAAAGTCTAACTCTAAATTACAGTAAATCGTCCTTTCAGACAAATGTAATAATAGTTTACAAGTCAAAGCAATTTATATGCCATGTATCAGAGACAGCACTTTGAGCTAAAAGAATTCATACCTCAACACAATACCCCACATATCCAAACAAAGAAAGAAAAACATTTTGCCTTCTAGAAACAACTATAAAGAATAAGACTGGCATGCACATATTTTTACTCAAAAACAAAGGGTATTTTCCTGATAAATTAGCTAGTCAAACTGAAAGTGAAAGTGGAGTCATCATAATGTGTTCCAGCTGGTCTGCAACACACCTTAAATGGCTATATAAGCACACTACATATTTAGTAGGCAGTATTATTTTTAGCATCTTATTATTTTCATGTAAGTGTTGGCAAGCAGAGCAAGATGATGCATTGCCTACATTAGAGCATTTGACACAGTCTGCTTATTCTGACATATGTAATTGAACATGTAAACATATTGCAACCCAATGATTCAGCAAAAAATAATTAAACAGCCAATGTCAAGCTCTCAACAATCTATGAAGACAAAAAGAGGGAAAATATTTACCATATTTAAATACATTTCTTCTCATCAAAGTATTTTAAAAAAATCCAAAGTGAACACTTTTACCATTTGCCACTGGATTATCTATATTGCATTCCAATATGGAAAGCCATCCAGTACTCCATCTGATGATTCCTATGCATGCTGGTACCATACCTGGCAAGAGCCCACCATACCTTGTTTTGGACACATGCCTACATTGTATTAGTGGAGTAGAGGAGTGAGTGTAAAGCACACTCAATCAGGCAGCAATCACTTCCATGGCCATGCTGACACCATTCTTTTAAAAGCAGTCAACACTAAGTAGACTCAGTCTCATGGGTTTGCTCTAGTTGCAAACAACAGTAAACCATCCAAATTATGACAATTCAAAAAGAGGTTTTTTTGTAAAGATAGGGGACAGTTCACACAATATAAACAAAAGAAGCATAAGCGAGACAGATTTTTATGGTGTAATGCTCTAGTGTGCTTTCATTATGTCAGCAAACACTTGCAAGTTGCAAATATTTGTCCCTCATCATTTTGCAGTTTGGTTTAAAAATATCTTTCTTTGAAGCAGAACAGAACAAAAGATGTCTCGTCATTGACATTTTCTTCGGAAAAGTCACAACGAAAGGATAAGCTCTGAAATGACAAAGCTGTAATTCATGGGAAAATTGCTTTGCATTGGGTTGATCTATAAACTTTCTCTGAGAAACACCTCATTCACAGGCAGATAGCATGATAACTTTGAACATTACGATTGAACCAAACTAAGGCATTCTCTGTTCACTAATTACAATACTAGATTTTTGGGGCTGCTCTAAACCAAGGGAAAAACCTGGAATTTGCCTCAGCATTGATCTTGGAGGTACATCAGACAAAGATGCTGTCATCTCCCTGTTCCAATCAAAATGTTATACTCATGCTCCTTTTACAGCTTCTGTTCAAATACAAACCACCCAAACTTATATGAGAGTAGAAAAGCAAGAAACCCTGATCATCTTTCTGCAGCAGCCCAAAGAAAACTCCCAGGTACCATGAAAAGCTGGGTATACAAGTTTTAAAGCAACTAGTTTAGCGAATCAGATGAAAAATAGTGCACACATTGTACAATTAACAAAGAGGCTGTACTTAATACAAATATTAAAATAGTGCGGAAATATAGTTAACAAAACGTTAGCTCTAACAGCAGACTTCAGATCTGTATTTTGCATGGTTTTAACTTGACATGGATTACAGAAACACGATAATTGTTGATCTGTTTTGGAAACAGCAATTTCACGTAATCGATTTGGGAAAGAATAAATTTAATACAAAAACAATCAATATGCGCTTTGTGAAATAAAAAAAAAACTTTTGTTCGAGTTTTGAGCAAAAAAAAAACCAAGCTAAACGCACTGGCAAATAATATAAATATACTAGCTAGCTACTTTGCTTTAGTACAGTTGAGATAAATTAACCAGTCGTGTCGTCAATTAGAAACCTGACTCTGGGCAGGGATTCCGTATTACCAAACTAGCTAGCTAGCTAGAACCTACTAGATAACAGTCAAATTGTTTAGTCAATACTCTAACAAGCAGATTCTGATTAAATCCATTTCCCGCCTATAAAATCTATGCAAAAGACGTAAATCAGAGAAGCCAATATTGACTGAGCATAAGCGCTGCATACTGATTATGATGGTCACCACACCAAGCTAGCTAGGTTAACGTTAGCGTTCATCTGCGGGTCTCCAGGTTAGCCAAGTTACTAACATTAGCTAGCTAACTAAAGTAGATAACTAGCAAACTTGCTATAGCTAATCAGCGCAATGTATTAGAAAACAACCACAAATAACTGTAGAGCCGCACACAAAACAAATGCATTGTAAGCGAACCACTACAACAGTTGCAGGTGATTCTTAGCTAACCAAGTTGCTAGCGTTAGCTATCTTATAAGGTGGTGGGAAGCTACATTCTTACCTGTTAAACGCAACTTAACGGGCCCGTTTCTCCTTCCCCCTTGATTAGACATCGCCTTTAACTTTCCAGCTTGATTAGACTTTCAAAATAAAACTCCCCTTTGGTTTTAAGGTTCCTTTCAACGTTGTGCTAGCTGGCCAGTTACTTTCACAGTGAACTGAGAATAATGGAGTCACGATATTGTGGCCCGGATGTGTATAGAACTGCCATATCCACACTGGCTAGCCTGCACGACGGAGCCTGCGTCTATGTAGAGGACTCCCAAGATAACTGCCCAAGTCCGACGTCTATAGCAAAATGAATCGGTTTACTCAACATTAATCCGTTCAACCATACGTGTTGCAAGTTAACTGAAACCGAACAACATCCGCTTTTTCCTTAGAGCAGAAACAAGCCTGTAGAAAGTTGGGCAGCTGCGGACCAACTGAGCACTCATGTAGTTCGTCAGCCAACTGGCATATGTTCAGGTCGGAGGGAGGCCACCAAGCTGCTCAACACTGACATCATCTGTCTCCTCCTTCATAAAACCGCTCTACTCAGTCTAGTCATATTACCCCAATGAATTCAACAAGACACCCACACCTTTAATTTACTTTATTTACAAAGTAATAAAATGAAGACAGTTCCATATGTACAGTTCTCCAGAACAAGTCAGAGATTCATAAACATTGGACAAGACAGAACAGGAAAAACATCTAGAAGTTGAAAGTGCCTTGATTTTCATTGATCTGGAATGCATAGCCATCAGTTGTTATTTCTGGAGCCACATGCTCATCCTCTTCCTCCTGCAAAAAGGATTTGTAAAACTTAAATCCAGCAATAAATATTTTATAAAAAAAAAAAAAAAAAAAAAGCCATGGTGTCAGTATTAGAGAATTTTAAAAACATTGGACTTAAGGGCTGAGGAACTCACTTTAAAAAAAAAAAAAAAAGGGACCTACCTCTCCAGAGAAGTATTTCTCAATAATGTTCAGTGAAGCCTTGTACACCATTTCATTCTCATGGGTCTGCAGGGCTTCAATTTTATCCAAGCCACCACATTCTTCGATCATCAAGCAAAGCTTATCAGTCTCACCAATTTTCTCACCAGCCTGAAAAGTTAGGCAATATTATAAATTACACCTTTAAACAAAGGTTAGTCAGAAAGCAGAGATTGCACATGAATACAGCCCACACAAAACTAGCAGTGGCAACATACCAGAAAGATGTTACTGAGTGCATCCAAAATGACAAGGACAGTCTTGCTATCTTTGGCAGACAGAAGATTCAAAAGTGGCTCCAGTACATTGGACTGAACAAGAAATACTACTTGTTCTACAGTGCCTCCACTGGTATAGTTGGTCACTGCCCATACTGCCTCCTTCTGGGTCTTGTAGTCACCCTGCATAAATGGGGAAGGGGGAGAAAAATAAAAAATAAAAAAAAGGCTAGAATGAAGGCTCCAGCTTATGCCCATGAGTAAAGAGACAGTTCACCCATTTAGGCATAAATGTACAAAGCAAGCCTGTGACCATTTGGCATAATTCTTCCCCAATGCTAGAGTCAATGGAGGTCCAGCCATACCCGTTTGAGAATATCCACCAGGTAAGGCACCAAGCCTGCGTTGAGGACCTCCTGGATCTGTGTATCCTTTCCTGCAGTAATGTTGGACAGTGTCCAGGAGGCTTCCTTCTGGATATTGTTCTTATGGTGCCTCAGCAGACCAGGGAACATGCCAAGGGCCCCTGAATCCAGCACTGCCTGGGTTTGCTCATCAGTGCCAGTTACAATATTACCAATGGAGCGCAACGAAGGAGTCTGAAGGTAAAGTGGGGATTTAACATTAGAGACTAGTTTGTACCCATGGGTGAGCCATTTACATCAGGCCATCACTGTAATAAAGGCTAAATTTAATAGAATGCCACTGAATCAAAATACTACAAATACATTTATAAGAATAATCCAAAACCATTAGCAAGACCAGAGTCAACTGTTACAGTATAGACAAATAAGATACCAAGGATCACCAACCACTATGGAGAGTTCTCCAGAACCAAGGAGCTGCACCAGTCGAGGAACCAGGCCGGTTTGTACCACCACCTCAATCCGCTCATTGGGCCCATCTGTCAGATACGAGATGGCCCAGCAGGTGTCTGCAAGCACTTCCTTATCGTTGTGATGCAGGAGGAGGACGAGTGTAGGCAGAATCTGCCGCACTGCCTCAAGAGGTGGCACAGGGTTCTTGTTGCGACACAGGTTAGACAAAGTCCAGGTGATGTTCCTCAGGTAACCAGGCTGTTAAGTGAAGGGGAGACAGGAAAAGTAAAGCAGGACTAATTGAGCTTTGACACCACCTAGTGGTAGAGTGCCATTTCTACAGCTCAAAAGACTTGACTAGTTCAGACATCTGACCTGTTTGTACACAACTTGCAATAGCTAGCAAGATCATACTCCTTTAACTTACAGCAAACACAGAAAGGTCAGGGACAGCAAGCAGACTCAGGAGGTGGCCAACAGCTCCATGCTTAATGACCTTGTCTCTATAGGCAGAACCATCCCCTAAAAGGGCACATCACAGATTTAATTACTTTCAAACTCATTAATTGGTGCCTTGAAATCACTTGCAGGTCACCAATTTCACTCACCAGCAATATTGCCCAGTGCCCATATAGCCTGTTCACTAATATGAGGGTGTGGGGATGTGATCAAACTGATGAAGGCTGGGATAGCCCCTCCTTCCACCACAGCTGTGGTCTGGTCAGATGTCCCAGATGCAATATTAGTTAGGGCCCAGGCTGCTTCAAATTGAATCGGAGGCGAACCCATTATGCCTAGGAAGCCCACAAACTTTGTGATCAAGCCTGCGTTGATGATTCGGTCAATTGGTGGATGGCGCTCTCTTGACAACAATTTCCTAAGTTTACAGAAAGAAAATGGTTTACAGCGAGCAAAACAATGGTTATTCAACAGCCATCTTTCACCAAATGATCATGATTAAGATCAGTGGCAAGTCACCGTGCAGCTTGGGTCGCTTGCAGCTGAGTTTCAAGATTGTTACTGTTAACCCCACTGACGATCTCTTCTACTGTCCAGTGCTGAGCCTAAAGTGTAAGAACAAATAAATAGCGAGATTTTATCGCTAGCCAGCCATGGTTGTTTGAAGTACAATTGTTTAAACGGTGTTTTAAAGCTAGCATAGCCAGTTTGTGCATTAGCTGCATTTCTTGAAGTTAAGCTACAAAAGAAGCATCAATACTGAGTCAGTCAATGCGTAACTACCTGGCAATTTTGACTTTTCTCTTGAAGAGGCGAAGTAGCCTCATCCGGAAGAGTAGCGACATTCCTCCTTTTCAGAATTTGTTCGTCTTTCTTCGCTTTTCGGAGCTCAACATTTACTTCAATCCTCCTGCGTCTCAGTTCCTAAAATAACAGTTTATATTAAATTGTGCCGATTCTGGAATTGGGCAGCCAACTGGTCAGCTAGCGAGCTAGTAACGTAAGAATTGTTAAGAGTCAACTACGCTAGCATATAAACTTCAAAAACCTATACTTTGCAAGTTAACTAATCTAATTAAGGAAGCCAGGGAGCAAGTTAGCAGGCTAACCATCTTGGCGCACTCTCGTTACTTACGTTTGCATCCTTTCCTTTATGTTTGAATTGATTCAAGCGTGCGCTATTTTCGTTGCTAGAAGACATCTCTAAAGTAGAAAGCTGGGTATAGCTTGAAAGAACGATTAACCTGAAAAAGAACCCAATATTAGAAAAGAGCACGCTTTAATCGGTGAAACACTTTGAAATAGCTCTTAGACACACAACCGCACGCCAGATTAGTATCTGCGAAAAAAAAAATACAAATACTCCCCAGACTAACAAAAGCCCTTTAAAAATGTATAATCTGCGTTTAAAGTATAACGTGAACATAACCCCCTTACCGTTTTTCTTCGAACGAACTGATTGACGAAAATGCACTACAGACCTTTAAATTCCCGGTGTAAACAATCCTATTGGTCTGTTTGAGAAAAAGCACGGTGTGATTGGACTATTTCGAAAAATCACAGGGTGCAAAGGGGGCGTAGTATAAGACTAGACAACGTTTTATAACGCGAGATTTAATACATTTGTTGTTCGCGTATCATAAAAAAACACTGCAATATATAAACTAGTAACTCAGTGTACACTCAGTGATGCCTAACTGCATTATAGTGCATCAGTCTGTTAAGTGGGCTCTTATCTACAATGAAACAGATGGCGCTTAACACATATGAGCTATTTATAGGCTAGTTAGCTTGACAAGCTCATGTGTACTGGTGTTATTGGTTATGGAACATATACAATCAAAAACGCTGTTTTGAGCCCATAGGTTTCTGTGCAATTTGTTCTCAGCCAAAATAGTCTTAGAAAACAGCACACATCAGCAGGCAGTACAGTCAGTGATCCCAACTACATTGGCATTCTCCAACTTGGGTCTGGGGATTCAGAGGCGGCCCAGCGTATTCTTCTAAATAATTTTAAATGCTCTTATGTTTTTAATTTATGGATGTGCTTTGGCATTCTCTATAATTCATTTGGAAATTAAAATATAGTTAGTAACTTACAAGATAATTCCTAATAAATTAGAGAAACCCTGAACAACATGAAATATATGCCCCATATGAATACAATTTATCCACCTGGGCGTTTAAATAGTGCACTAGACTGCTCTGTGACATTGATGCAGCATTAGGTTTTTCTGTCAATGTTAGTTTTTTGAATGACTAACAAACTTATCCAGGATCCCGATCCAAAAATAAATACTATGCATTTTAAAGAAAGCAATCAAACAAATAACATTTTTTATCAGTGTGGGAAAGAGAAGTCTACCCTTTCCGTTTATTTACGTTTCATATACATCAATATTTCTTCAGTTGTAATACAAAAGAAAGAAAGAAAAAGACATACAAACAGAATGCCTTCTGACTCATCTTGGTTTTAGCTGTTTTAGTCACTCCTCTATACTGCATCTTATACCTTTAGGCATCCTGCACAAAACCCTACTCCCCACCTCAACAGCTAGACAAACGGTTGTGTCCAGATTCTACCCAATTCTTGCAGATATTTATATCCCTCCTTGTACATCACGTGAAAAGATGTTAATATGAAAAAGATATTTGTAGACCCGGATTATGCAAACATGATTTTAAAAAACAGGGAGGGGGAGAGGGGGTGGGTTCCCATTCAAAAGTCATTGCTTTGAGGTAATAATCATTACAAAATGCTTGTTGCAATTCCTCCACTCCCAATTCACTCCACAGTCATAGAGCAGGGCAGGTCATAGAAAAGCCCCATTGAGCGCTGCAGTTATGTGTGATGCTGGTCGACTGGGAAGAACCGTCAGTTTGGGTTGAGGAAGAGGACCACAAAGAGAATGGAGAACGTGTGGGAGAGCATCCAAGGCACAGCAGATGCCTGGTTCCAATTCCTCCACTCCCCTCTCCCACCCCCCACCCCCCAATCCTTTTGGACGCATGTTAGCACTGTGTGGTTGTATTCTATGAGGCTGAAGACTGTAGTTTGTTGTTATGAGACCTATAGAATACAAAAGAGAGCAAACTGAAGTGAAATAAGAGCCCTTAGATGTTTTTATTGGACAGCAGACAATGAGACAAGAACAAGACAAAATGAAATAAGACATACAGCAAAAGAAGGCGCACACGCACACACACACACCCACCCTGAAGTAATGGGAGAGAACATGGCAGCCATGTTGGCATAATATGCACAGAATGCTTTTTAGTCACTCAGTGTTTCTAGAATTTGCCCATTTGGGTGGCTGGTTGGTCATCAGAGAAATCAAAACCTCCAAACAAAGCCTATTAATTGTTTTTCTTCACTAAAAACTTCAAGCAAATGTTGTACTAGTACAGTGACTAAATATCTAAAGTCCCTCATGTATTAAACTCTCCAATTCTCTTTCAGTCACTCACCATGGTCATAAAAATAAAATCCTTCACAAAAGGATATAAAACCATATTTTATTCCCATACATACTTTTATATACAAACACTTTAGTAACATTAGACTGATCTATGTGTTACAGATAAGTCTTGAGCATCATATTAAAGCTATGCTCACATGTGATCAATCATGTAGTCTGGGGGTCCTCGAAACAGACACCCAAACAGACAAATTGGTAAACCAGTACAGCTGATCAGAGAGCCAAATAGCACCCAAATCCATATCTCTTACAATAAAATATACATACTGTTTCAGTGCCAGGGTGATCATATGAGAGTGAGAATCACTGAAGTTGTTGGGAAAATACAAATAAAATATCTTTAAATCTTCAAGTACACAAAATGCCTATTCTCCATGTTTTACATTGACCACAATTATTCATATGTGAACATTACCAAGAGACTCCAAAAACAAAAAAGAAAATACTCTGCACTCATTGTTTAACAACATGGCTGCCATAGAGTGATTGTCAGGGAAGGTCTGTCTGGATTTTTGGCTTTTACTTAGGTGTTTTATTTCCTGATGTCTTTAGAAACATTATTCAATTCACTTAAATATAAAATTACATGGGGATTAAGCTGTTCATAAAACAGCAAATTCCATGATTCTCTAAAAGAGAAACTCCACCCATTCAGCACAGATTCCAGCTACACTTCACACTCATGACATCACAATCTGTAAGAGAAGAACGAGTGGCATGAATGACATGCAGGAAGCACAAACACAAACTGAGGTGGATGAAAGTACAGTCATGTGACAGTTCTAATAACATTAAAAATACTGCACTATACGTAAGCTCCTACAACCACATGCATAGTTGCAGGTGCAACTGAAGTTAGTTACCTACTCTCAGACTGGTTAGAGAACTGGGCCCCATATTCACAAAGCTTAATTTTACTCAAAGTGCCAAGTTCTAGCTGCTTTATAAAACAGAGATGCTTTCTGAATATGGGTCCTGATCTACAAATAAAGCCATTCAACTGTAGTTGTTATTCGATTTCTGAAAGTATTGGTCTTAAATGTACATTACTACACACACAAACACACACAAACACACGAAACTAAAAAACAAAGCAGGAATTCAACAAAAGATGCAGCAGTCCACCAGGAGCCAACCTTACCTGCTTGCTTTAAAAGCTTTGAGCTTCTGTACAAAGAAGGATTCCAAGAACTCAGCGCACTGGTAAAAAGGTGAGTCACTGGGGTTGTAGTAGCGGCAGTTGTCAAATATTTTGGTCATGTCCGCTACAAACTCTGTTAATTTGTTGTAATATCGCTTCTGTATCCTCTGCTCTATTGTGGACAGGTCTGCAGGTCACACAGAAAATAACCTTAATGCAGCAGGCCAGATGATGTAAATGCACCATATTCAAAGCATTAAGTGCAGTCAATAAGATAACCACAGCATGGTTTTTGTTATTTTGGCTCAGAATTTGAAAAGAAAAATATAAGTTCATCTAAAGTGTTTCAGGTTTAATTTAAGGGTTTTTATATTTACTTTGACTGGTCCGCACAGAAATCATATCAATCCCATTAAGGAAAAGCACGCATGCACACAATAATACTATATAGACAATACATTTATACTAAAACACTATAAAGATTATTACACTAGAATGACCCAAGAGGGGCTGCCAAACTACTGACATCCTCAAGAACACAACAAAATGTCAGTTTATAATCTTTTTTTAAAAGCTTAAAAACCACAGAGCTCTGGAACACCTCTTACGGACATAGGAGATGGAGATAAATGTGTACTAGGGTGACAGCATATACAATCTCATGAGAACACATGGCTGCCAGTAGAACTAGCTCAATTGTCTTTATTGATAAACCTGGTGATGCCAGAAATCGGACGAATTGTATAGAAGCATCTCAACCACTCATGTCTTGGTGAAGCAGAACTCCAAACTTCACAAAAATCTGAAACATACTGCTAAAATCAAGTATGGGGTTTCACATAGTCAAAAGGTGGAGTCACTAATGTTAATCACCTCATCTGACCACAGCGGAGCATGCACTGCAATTATGCAAGACAAGACTAAGAGGAAAAACCTCAAAACAAAGCAGGAACTGTATTACACAGGTCTGGCACAGCATTGTCAGAGAAGTAAGCCATCATCTAGTCAATTTTATAAACAAACAAAAAATATGATAGATTAAAAGAGGCAGTGATTCCTGTGCGATTTACTCCATATTGGTGTTCATACCCTCAAATTAAAGCTGTCCATTTAAAGCGCTTTTATCTCCTAGCCATTTCATTTCAAATGGGCTACAAAAACAAAACAAAAAACTGTCACTGTTTAGCTTTTTATAAAGTGCACTGAAAGGATGTGGTAAACCCTTTATGTTACATGTTGAAAATCAAATGATTATTATTATATTTTCATTTATTTATTTTTTAGGTGTATGCTCCTACCCATTGGTTCCTTTATGACTCCATAGTAATCTGGAGCATCATTAGGGTCTACAGGTTCCAGGAACGGCCAAGCCATCTTGTGGGCCTGATACATGCGCACGCACACGCACACGCACGCACACACACACACACACACACACACTTAACAAAAAAACACCACACTGTGCGAGTGAATGCTTGCCCCTCACTGCCCGTGTTATGTATGAGTATGGCAGGCCTCACCTGTAAGGAGCGGAGGATTCGCTTCAGGCCCTCATAGTCCTTGTCTGTGAGCGGTGTCAGCACGGTCATGGCCTCCTCCGTGGACTGGCACTGAGGACACACGTACTCGTCGATGTGAGTGGCCTCACTTTGCAGGATGCCCACGCAGCGGCCATGGTACCAGTTCTGGCAGCGGTCGCAGCCGATGTAGAACCTGTGTACGACAAGCCGAAGTGTGCATTGGTCTTAAAAGAGACACGCTTGAGTTCTTAACAACCAGTCTACCTCTTTACCATGGTACATGTTTAATTTTATTTTTTAAAACGCACCACATAGTAAAGTGGCTCACTAAGAAAGACTAAAGGCACATAATGCTCTAATGGAATGATTCCTTTACCATCTTTAATTCATTAGTAGCAACTTTGTTCTTACTAACATTCCATTGCTTAAAAGTCCCAAAGTTGAGCATAAACACCCAGATAACAATGACTGAGTACAGACACCACCACATACTGGGACTCATCGTATGGCGTCCGGCAAATGCAGTAGAGCTCCTCGGAGCCACCCTCCTGGGCTCGTTTACACTCCATACAGATGTAGTCGTCCATCTTCTTGGCCTCCTTCTCTGTGATCCCCACACAATCGCCATGATACCAATTCGAGCAGAGATCGCAACCAATATAAAACCTGCAATCCAAAACTGTGAATTTAGACACTTACTGAGATAGAGGGTACTGAATTTTTGCCATCACTAGCATCACTAGCACATGCATTAACAATACTATCTGGGGGGAAAACAAATCTAACAAAAATTAGCAAAGAAAGTAAACTGGAGGAACCTTCTTAGCATGATCTCATTCACTTAATATTAACATTTCCTGAGAAAGAACGAACACAATTACATATCCAGCTCTGCAAAAACAAAATATTAGGAGAGGAAAGACCACTTTGAAATTGTTCACAACCATTAAAACATTTGATTTGTTCTGAGGTAACCATGTGGCTCTTACTTGGACTCATCGTAAGGCGTTTTACACACACAGTACAGTTTGGTGTCCCTTTTGCTGTCCTTGGAGGACGTGGAGATCATCTTCTTCTTCTTATTCTTGGAGGAGGGTAGGTCTCGGTCCTCATCGCGCTTGCGTTTGTGGCTGGACGTGGGCGATGTGACCATGGCGGCGGGTGCGGTGAGGGTGGTTGCCTGGGCGCTGGCAGCTGCGGCCGCTGCTGCTGCCTGAGAGGCGGCCGCCTGGGCCTTCTCCTTCTCTCTCCTCAGTTTACTCAGGTCCTTCCTCAATTCCTCCTGAGAGGGAGAGAGAATGTCATACTGGAGAGCAATCTGATGATTGTTGTTAAATGCTTTTTTGCTGTTTCCAATTCACTTCAAATAGCTAAAATGGTTACGACTGTTCTGACCTCAAAGTGTGTGCTTATTATACACAAGAACTGTTGAACTAAACTCACTTTTTGTAAATTCCCATTATTTTGTTCAATATTTCTCCAACACTGACTCCTTAAAAGCTTATACCCTAAATTACACTCCAATTACATCATGATTCACACATAAGGCAAAGCTACCAGAATGAATTTCAAGTTTGGCTGGGGGAGAAATCTGGGTGTCTGAGCTCCACTCACCTGCACCTCTACCTGCAGCTCCTTGTCCAGCAGTGCCCTCTTTTTCAGAATCTCAGCTTTGAGCTGCTCTTTGTGTTTGAAGAGCAGGGCAGAGAGCTTGCTAGCATTCTGCTTGCTGCGCTTCTGCTCCACTGACTCCTCCCGTTTCCGCTTTTTGGCCGCTTGCTTCTCATCCTTGTCAATCTTGTCCAGTATGAACTTCATCACCTGGTTGCACACGATCATGCTGCATGCACGGATGGGAGGGAATGTATGGAATACGTTCATCACAGCATGCAAATGACAGACTGTGAAAGAAATCTGCATGTGAGGAATGCCATTTTCTCTTACCGCTGGTTCTCCTCCCTCTCTGAAGGAGTCATTGACTTCTTCTGCTTTAAGTGCTCTATGACTGCATTCTGCTTCATCACCACCTAAAACAATCATATAAACCAGAGTAAGAGTCAGGGCCTTCTGATAAGACTTTCAGTTAATCAATCAATCACAATTGCACACAAAATTAGCAGCATTAAATTAGAAACATACAATGCCAATGGTCTTCAAGCCTGAAACTAATTTAACTCATAAATGTTGCTACTTTTACAGGATTATGGAATTTTTTTAAAAAAGATTCATTGAGACAGACATGTTACAAGTGCTCTTACTCAAGCTAACACACAAATGTCTATTCCCAGAAGTGAGGGAGTACAGTAGTTTCCCCTGCTCAAACACACCTGATTCAACTCATTACTTAGCAGTTTTAGTAGGTGTTTTAAAGCAGAACAAAACTGTATTGGACTCTGGCTCCAAAGGACTGAAGTCATGCAGAGTAAGCTAGAAACAGAATTACTTGCGTTTTAGGTTGTTTCAGGTTCACTGTGGACTTTTACTATCAACTCACTCTATATAAGAGCATCTGCAAAATGACCAAATGTGAAGAGCTCACTTCTCCATGACCATATACCTGTTTCTGCAGCATGTCACTCTGGCTGGTGGCCTGCTGCACATGCTCCCTCTTAGCCTCCTGTTGCTGTTTCTTCTTCTGTTGTTGCTCTCGCAGCTGCTGGATGCGTTGGAGCTGCTCCTGGACACTGGCTGTCTGGATGGTCACTACGTTCTGAATTTGGTGGGTCTGCACCTGACCGCCACCCTGCTGCTGGATCTGAATGGGTAGCTGCAGTTTGATCTGCTGGGGTAGAGTCCCCTGCTGGGCCTGGGCCTGAAGCTGGGCTGCCACCTGGTTCTGGATGTGCGAGAGCACTTGCTGCTGGAGCCCAGGCACACTGAGAAGCTGTGCAGGAAGCTGAAGCTGAGGGCGAACCTGTGCGACTGTAGTTTGTGTCACCTGTGGGGCTACAGAGAGAGTGGCTACCTGCGCTGGAGGGGAGGTCACCTGGGCTAAATGAGAGACAGGTAAGGAAGGAGATGGCTGAATGGGTGTTTGAGTGGATATGTGAGCTGGAGGTTGTGCCTGAAGCTGGAGGTAGGGCTGGGGCTGAAGTTGTGGTTGATGTTGAGGCTGGATTTGGGGCTGTGACTGTGGTTGAAGCTGCAGTTGGGATTGAATTTGAGGTTGAGTTTGGGGCTGCGAGAGGACTTGGGTTTGAACTTGGGGCTGCGAGAGGACTTGGGTTTGAACTTGGAGTTGCGAGAGGGCCTGCGGTTGAATTTGGAGTTGCGAGAGGGCCTGCGGTTGAATTTGGGGTTGCGAGAGGGCCTGCGGTTGAATTTGGGGTTGCGAGAGGGCCTGCGGTTGAATTTGGGGTTGCGAGAGGGCCTGCGGTTGAATTTGGGGTTGCGAGAGGGCCTGCGGTTGAATTTGGGGTTGCGAGAGGGCCTGCGGTTGAATTTGGGGTTGCGAGAGGGCCTGCGGTTGAATTTGGGGTTGCGAGAGGGCCTGCGGTTGAATTTGGGGTTGCGAGAGGGCCTGCGGTTGAATTTGGGGTTGCGAGAGGGCCTGCGGTTGAATTTGGGGTTGCGAGAGGGCCTGCGGTTGAATTTGGGGTTGCGAGAGGGCCTGCGGTTGAATTTGGGGTTGCGAGAGGGCCTGCGGTTGAATTTGGGGTTGCGAGAGGGCTTGCGGTTGAATTTGGGGTTGTGGCTGCAGCTGAGGAGAAGAAAGCTGGGGTTGCGGAGTAGGGATTGGGGAGGAAGGTGTTGGGGTTTGGGCAGCTGCATTTTGGGTGGATTGGGATGTCAGTAGTGAAGGAGATGTTGGAATGTTGGAGGGCTGAGTAGGTCGGGCCTGTACTCCAGGTTGCATCACTGTAGTAATGTCACACACACACACACACACACACACACACACACACACACTTTTTTGCAGTCAAAGCTGGTCCAAATTTGTTCTACAGTCACTGGAATCCTTAAACTTGCCCTGGCTACTTAATCATGTCGTTGCCCACTTTGCTTGAACTACCTTTTTAAACTGTCCCTGGCAGTTACCTCAAGAAAAAAGGTGCATACTATGAGGACCCATCTTAAAAGAAGCATTAGAGGTATTTTACCTGGCTGTGCAGGTGTTGTAGGCATGGCGGTCGTGCCAGTAGTGGTAGCTGGGGTGGCTGAGGTGTTGGGTGTTTGTGCAGTGGGTGCTGCAGGAGCTTGTGCTGGTGCAGAAGCTGTAGGAGTGAAGAGGAAACGCTGGACCTGGCCATTGGGCATGGCTGCCTGCATAAGCTGCTGACCAGGACCTGGTATGACCGTCACCCCCTGAGGGATGACCTGGAGCTGGCCTGTGGTCTGTCCCTGACCCTGGATCACCACAGTCAACCCTGGATTCCCTCCCTTTAAAGAGAGCAGAGTGGGAAAGGAGAAAGGTGGTTCAGCTGAGTTGATCAACTAATATGAATGATGGAGAATCATTCCTCTCAAGCCAACAACTCAGGATGCTAACCTTCTCCAAAATGTCAGTTGGATATGTCTGAGAAGTTTAAAAAAAGAAATGATGAATGGCAATAGGACTCAACATGCAAAGCAAATGAATAAACTTTTTTTTTTTTTTTTAAATCAGACAAAATGAAAAAACACAATGAACAAAAAAGACACTTTCCAATGTGAGCTAGACATTCTTCCAAAATATTGTCATGTCATCCCAAATGTAAGGAGAACTTTAGTTACCAAAGGCCAAAAAAACAAGTCTGCCACTGAGTAATGGAAATTAAAAAATGCTTGTTCAAATTATTTCAAAACTAGATGGAGAAAAAGTTTGGTCATCAGGGGGGAGAAAAAAAAAAAAAAAACACGCTGAATGATGCGCACAAACCTGAGCACCTTGCGTGAGTTGCGTAAGCTGAGCCAAGGTGAGCTTAACCTGGCCCTGCTGCGGCCGAGCAGTGCCAGGCACCTGAGGCAGGCCTGGGGCGGAGGGCTGAGGGGGAGAACCCACTACCCGAGGCCCTGCACTGGCCTGTGCTGGGCTGGTGCTGGTCACAGCCTTGGACACAGGTGCTCCTCGGATGATCTGAGTTACCACCTGCTGACCCTGACCTGAAATAAGATTCGAAACAAAAATCAAGTATCCTAAGCAATGGCAGTAGAAGCAAATGGAATTCACCACCTGTTAGAGCTCACTAATTAGTGGTTAGCTAAACAGAGCATGCAGATTTTACCCAGACAACCTGTACAAGACCTACTTGCAGGAAGAATACCTTGTTGAACCACTAGGGGGGTGCGGATGATGGTCTTGCCCAGAGCTGTTGCCTGCTGGAGAGGGGAACGGACCACTGTCATCCCAGGCCGGAGTGGGGTTCCAGTTGTGGTGACCTTGAAAATACAAATATTTTCACAGCATAAACCCTTCTATAATACTAAGACAATCTGTAAAATCCCTTGGCAGAACAGATGTACTGCAGAAGTTTCCAAGTGGGCCTGTCAATCAGATTTTTTTTTTTAGTCCAATAACTCAAATCAGAAATAACAAAACACATTGGCCAACAGATTTATCTTTTTTCTTCAACTTAACTACAATGGATTCTAGGCTCATTCCACACACAAAGTCTTGCTTAATCAAGTATATGTTTGAACCAATAAACCATAATAGACCAATATGAATTTAGATTCCAAACTGCAAAGTTCCACAAACATAATTGGGAGATGCTGGGGATTGTGCATGAAGTATACCTGCTGTGTAGAGGTGCTGGTGTTGGGCCTGATGTTGATGTTGGCTGAACGCGTCTGGAATGAGGAGAAGGACTGTGCACTGGCAGCTGTACTTGATGGAATGATGCCCACCACTTTCTGCTGCACCTGGACTACACCTGTGGAGGATGCATATACACTGGGTACTATTTCTCCTTCAACAGGGAAGTTAGTTATGATTAATTACTTATGATTAATTTGCATAGTGACACCCTGGTTCGACACATCAAATCTCTCCAACCCATGTCTGTCAATTTCCAAGTGAATTTGGAAGCAATAGTTTTCTACTTTTTCAGAAGAGTTACCAAATCTGTGTCATTGATCATTTTTATAACACTATACGCATAATCATGAATCTTATTTGAAACACGGGATAAAATTAAGAATTAAAAAAAAAATTTAAAATATGCTCACAAACGCACTGCAGGGTTTACATTTATGTCTTACTCTCTTTTTTAATCTGACCATGAATACTGTACTGGAGTGATGATGCGAAACAGTTTTAGCTAACTAAAAACTATGCCCTGTCCAGGAAATGCATTGGCAAAGCCTTTCTTTTGGCTGACAGCACTCAGTATCGTGGCTCTCAGTGTGTGCGGGCAGGCCTAGTTAAAGAAAGCATGCCAGAGCGGGTGGAGGCCTGCCCTACCTCCTTGTGTGGTTGGCACGTTCACTGTGACTATCTTGCTGTTGGCAGGCAGAGGTAGTTTGGTGGTGATGACATTGCCGGCCATGGGGCCTGGGGCAGCAGCAATCTGGAATGTTTGCCCAGACGTGCTGACACTACTTGCTGCCACAGAGGCAGTGGAAGTGGTGGAGGCTGCAAGACACACGACTGACGGTCACCGCCAGAACAGAGCCGCAGCAGAAAACAATAATAAAGATCTGTTGTAGCGATGCCCATGACCATCCCCCCAGAGTTCATCAGCATCCGCTCGCAGAATTTAGCATGACATGACTTTGAGTCTATCATGCTTAAGGTGTCTAATTTTATGGTTGAAATATCCGTTTATCATTTCAAACTGATTTGGTCTCACGTACGCATTTATACAGACTGCAAATACAGAGAAATCAGCAAACCAAATAAAAAGAGAATATCTTTAAGAAAAAAAAAAAAAGCCACAGAACACAGAATGAAGCTTACCCAGCCACTGTGTAACAAGTTATCAAATTATGACAAAAGGTGGCACCACCTGACTTCAAATGTCAAATCAAAGCACTGATGTATGCATGTAGTTTCAACTTTTTTTGAAATGTTGAAAAACTCTCACCTGTATTTCCTTGGCCTTGCTTGACCCAAGAGGCAAATGTCTGCTGGAAGTTCTTGTTCTGCTGGAATGTCACTGGAGTTCCTAACTTGGTAGCTAGTACCACTTTCGTCCCAGGAGTGACTGGACTGGTCAGGGAGCCTACCACCACCTTCTGGGTGGATGACACAGCGCTGGTGGCTACGCTAGTCAAAGTCGTTGAGGTTGCAGTGGCTCCAGGTTTCTGCTGCTCCAACCGTTTCTACAAAGCAATCATTCAGAAGCTTGCACCGAGATACACATATAAGGGGCTGAAAATAACTTCAACTGAAATAATTCAAAGTGCTTGAAATGAAATTAGAAATGATGATAAAACAGTAGAAAAATGCTTGGGATTACAAATACACCCCTGACTGCAACAAAGGCCCATTGGAAAAAAACACCTTTAAAAAAAAAAATTCTGCGCCTTGGCTTTTGCTAGGAGGAGATCCCCAGGTGGGCACATATCTAATTTCCCACCTGCTGGGCTGCCAATCTCTGGTGCTTTAGCTGAGCTTCCAATAGGGCCTTGACCTCCTCAGCTTTCTTCTGCACACTAACCTTAGCTGGGTCTGCTGCCTGTGCCTTTTCCCTCTCCACCCTGTAGGTTAAAAAAAAGCACATTATTAATAAACAACACTGAAACAGGAAGACAGCAGAGTGGCTCAAACTGCTAGAGAAACTGTTAGCTCATCCATAAACTCTAAAGAAGGACTGCACATAGGGTGTTCAAAAATAATAATAAATAAATAAAGTGTGTATACACACACCCACACACACACACCCACCCACACCTTTTCCCCCCTGGATTTAGTAAATGGCATTGCACCTTTCAGTAAAGGCTCGTATTTCCCAGAGCTCCAGATCCTCTTCTGGCACCCAGGTCTCAATGACCACAGGCCCTGTCTGTTTAGATGGTTCTGGCTTCTTTGGCCGCAGAGCACTGGAACGCAGGCCCTTTCTCTGAGGCGTTGGGGTTTCTGAATGATGATGGATAAAAAGCATGTATTACTTCAGGACCACTACAGAAGAAATGTGTAAAAGCCTACCTAACAGAAAACACGTTTTCAGGAAGCCTTAAATGTATATAACACTTTAAATTTAGGAAACCTTTCATATGAGCTGCCAGCTGAGAAAGAAAGGGGTGATATTATGAATGAAACATCCTGGCAGCATGTTAGTCTGAAAGTCAGACAACAGAGGGAGCTATCTTACCTTTGGGAGTTTCAGGTACCCCAAGGGGGCAAATTATTTTCCTAATGCAGTACTCTGAACGGATGCCATAAGGTCCCACATCTCTCCGTTTGATAATCTCTGTGGTAGTGATATCAGTGTCAGAGGTTTCTATAGAAATGGAGAATAGAAAATGATTAGCACTTATGTTTATTTTGTTGGTTCTATATTGGAGCTAAAAAATATTGGCATTCACCTGTACGTGTTGTTCCCACAGCAGGAGAGGGCTTCACTGCCATGTCATCCCACCTGAGACATGCCCAGAGCAGTCGTAACATCAAGCTCACTCCGGCCAAAGACCTCACTGTCTGAAGCCGATACCTGTGAGGGAACAAGTGTAATTCAGTTACACAAGGGATAAATTACCTTCAGAAAAGGGAAAAAAAAAAAAAAAAAAAAAAAAAAAGCCATTTACAGTCTGCTGATGTTCTTAAATCCTCTGCCAAATCCACTTTAAACTTCAAGACAAAAGCAAAATCAAGTCCCAAAAACAGTTACAGACCTCCAAGTGATTCCAAATGTAGGTCTTGGGGATGGATAGGGCCAGATGTCTAAAGCTGGTTTAGCATTGTAGTTAAAGATGGGCACCTCACGGATACCCGCCCGTCTCGCAAGCTTTTTCAGTTCATCATTGGGAAGTACAAAAATGCTCTTCTTGCTGCTCTTGGTTACAAACTTGCGGTAAGAAGGCAATGCAGTTCCAGACCGGGTTTTCTTGGAGCGAGAGAATTTCATCAATCGTACCCTGTCCCTGGTAGAATACTCCTTACTTACAGTCATGGAGGTTACATAAGCGCCTGAGGGTCCTGATTTAGCATTAGTTAGCGTTGCTGTGACCACAGTCTTGCTTTCCTCTGTTACCTTGGCTCCATAGGCTGGGTTAGTAACCTTCATGACAGTGGTAGAAGTTGTAGTGGATAGAGAAGAGACTGACATGGTGGACTCCACATTTGGTTCAGTTGATACAAACAAGGAAGAAGCATTCTTAGCTGTAGAATCGTGTGATGCTGACATTTCAGCTGTTTGGACAGTGCATGACTCTGTAGACAATGTAGTGGTTGTAGTGGTTGTTGTGGTGACTTGCGTGATTATGGTCTTCATCCCACTACTGCTGCTACTGCTGTTCTCAGCAACATCACTGCTTAGACTGGACTCCTCTGCAGAGGGAACAGGCGACGGGCTGAGAGATTTAGGCTTGGTCAATTCAGTATCTATTGGCACCACCTTGGCGCTATTAATAAGCATGTCTGGCTTTAAGATAGCTTCTGGGGAAAGCTGGGAGAGAGAAGAACTAACAGTAGAGTCAGCAATGCCATCTGTGTTGTTCTCCAGCCTGGCTACCTTCTGAGGTGGTAAATACTCAGAGTCTGACTTGGCCATCCTTTGTTCTTCATCAGGTTTAGCCCTCTCTTTCTGAGTCTCTTGTGTCAAGTCACCATTCATTAATGATTTCAGGGGTTCTTTTGGTGGTAACTGTCTCATTCCCTCATTTGAACTGCCACCATCAGTCAGATTTGTGGGTGGAGAGTCTATGGAACCATCTTTCCCATTCACATGCACTGGCAAAGTTTTGCCAACATTTAAACCATTCTCACCCACAGAAGAACTTTTTTCCATGGTATTTTTCTTCTCTGTATCCTCATATTTGGGACACATCTTTTCAGTTTTCATGTTAAGACTTGGTTCAACATCTTTCTGAGAGCTTCCATTAAGATCAGAAGCATTCGTTATTAATGCTCCATTGCCTGCTTTGTGCCCTGGCTCAGCAGTTTTCTGTCCTTGATAAACAGGAAACACACCTGCTGCATCAGGCATTGGACTGCAGCCCAACCTGACATCAAGATTATTAATTTGTTCTGAAGAACTGGGCTTTAGCTCCTCTTGGTCAAAATCAAGCTTTTGAATGACTAGGTCTTTGTCCTTTTTCACTGGGTGTCCCATCCCATCAGCTTTGGCAACTTTTGTAGTTTCAAAGGTGGCTCTTTCAGCTTTTACCTCTTGGTTTAGGGCTGAGGTAGTCTTCTCCTGATCCTCCTTTACCTTCTCATTGGCAGTGGGTTTGGCGATGGCAGCCTGCTTGAACTTCTCAAGCCTCTGCCTCTCCTCCAACGTGAACTGCTTGACCCGCCGCTCCAAAAGGCCATCCAGCTTTGAGGCCTTGACCTTCTTCTTGTAAGCTGTGCGTAGTTGGAAGCCTTCACTTACATTTACCACTTCATAGTCAACGTGGTCTTCATGCTGAGTAGCTGCACAGCCTTTGAACTCTTCAACAACACCATCCTGCCCTTTGACAGACGGATCATTCAACAAAGGCGAGGGTGTTCTAATATTAACTGTAAATGTAAGAAAAATTATGTGAGAATAATTAACTAGTAATTGAGAAACGCTTCAATGTTCACCTTAATATACTGTTTAAACATGAACAAAGAACCACTACGAAAAAAGTCTTATTTCTATATGAATACCTTTTTCTTCAGTGATACTGAGGGAGTCAGAAGCACCCATGTCCATCTGTTCAGAAGACTCATTCTTGGTAAGGACATCTTGCCTTTCCGAAGTATTCTCTTGAACCTCCATCTTCTCCTCCTCTTTTTGATTATTCTTTTTCACTACTTGCTCCTCACCAGATGAATGATCCTTTGGGGAATCAGGAATTGAATTTTGCTGTTTGTCATTGTCTGTGGGATTGTGGGTGGAATCTGAGACTTCTTGCATTTTTGAAGGGTTGTTTTGTTTCTGTGGGCAGGATGCTTGGTTTTCTTTGCCAGTTTTAGCTGCTAAAAAGTATAAGAGTTTTAGTGCAGAGGAACAACACCTTCTCATATCAGGAAAACATTACTACTAAAAACAAACAGCCACACTTAAATGCTCAACATAATCTAATCACTGGACACATTCCAATCAAGACCAAGAACCAGACTAAACAGTCTCAGCCAAAGAGTCTCTAATTTTATTGTTCTCCTATTAGGATTTATGGACCTTGGAAAATTGAGCCAGCTCCAAACAATAGGTGTGTAAATGCATCATTTCATAAATGGGGGAAAAAAACATATACCCTCAAGTGCTTTTCGGTAGTTGACATTTGTATTTCCAGGTAGTTTGGGGACAAAGCGATGGACGTGAGTCTTGCTAACCCAGCTCCAGCCACCATAACCAGTCACTCTGTACTCCTCACCCTTCTGCTTCCACACCTACAACAAAGTGAGGCAGAAGGCATAGTAACAACTTTTTTGGACCAAATTTACAATCTAAAAATGTAATGGCACCATTATATATTTTCAGGAACGGGATATAAATAAATTTCATTTCAAATAGTTAAAAAATTCAATAAATTAAGAGATTAACCTAAATTTTATTTCCAATGGCCAGTGCCAACTGGCCATTGGAAATCTCTAAACTAAGATCTCTAAACTAAGATGAATAAAATGTTATCATGGTACATATTTGAATTAAGTTAATGAAGTGAAACTTCATTGAACTTTTCCATTTGACAAAATGTAAACACTCAAAGCTGCAGTAATGTATGCACGTTCACAAAACTCTCCTGGCAGGAGAATCAGATGCTTTCAGGGATGTATGCCAAAAAGCAGTAAAGAAGAGTAGCTGTCTTATGATAAAAACATTCTGGTCAGTGGTTCCTACACCTCACTTTTGCATCCCTATATCCATTCTCATTCCTGTGTCCTGTGCCACCTGCCTGATATGTCAGAAATGTTATCTAAGAAAGGTTAAAAGGTACCAGCGAGACATGGGCTTAGTTACCTGGTGCTTAATGGGGAAAGTGTACTTCACCCACGTGGCCTGCTGCATGGTCTCTTCATCCTCCAATTTTTTCTCTCTCTTTTTCACCTTCTCTTTCTCCTCCCGCTCCATGGAGGTCATCCGATGAAGCCTGAGGGAGAACATCCAAAAGAGGGAGAAAAAAAGGGTTGGGATAAAAATAGCAAGGTGACTCCTTGACTTGTTTAAATCAGTGTTGCTTGACCTTAAACATTACATTTTTATATGCCTTAGGGAAAAGATATTACTACACATCTGAAAGAAGCTATTAGTAAAGACTTTAAAAGAAAAGCAAGTATCCCTTTAAAAGTACATGCCTAGAAATACTTGGAAAAGATCCAAGTACAGAAGTGCACTTCCAAAAATATTTCACATCACATGCGAAAGAAAAATATACTTCAATAAATATTTCAGACAGGACACAAATTAGGTACACTGACTTGCTGTAATTACTGATCCATACATGTTTAATTCCACTGAAATGCACAGAGGACACGCATTCATTTCTGCTGACCTTGTGTGACCCAGAGAATCCTTCCACACTGGGAGCATGACCACTGGCTTGATTGCACACTCCAGAATGGCCAGAGCCAAGGCAAACTCTCTTGCTTTGCTGCACATCTGGACGGCCTTTATCCAGTTTGATCTACAGCAGGAACATGCATTGAGGTAATAAATCATCCATAAAACAGATAGGCTCTGAATACAGACCATGTTGTTCTGCAATAGTCTCCCATGCGATTATAAACAGTGATAAAAATAAAACCAATATAACAATACAAATTTCTTACCACTGGAAGACACAGCCAGTGTGTTTTATATGCCTACACACTACAAAGTTTACATTTAGACAGCAGGATGGCTCAAACTCCATTTTATTTTCATGCTACTGACATGTCATCATTTGCTGGATCTGGATCAGCACGTTTTAGAGTCTCAGGAGTTTTGGGTGAACTCCCTTCACATCCTCAGAATAAGCATTTTACCCAGCAGGGCAGTTTTAGCAGGTCTACCTGTGCGAGGCCCAGTTGGGGTGCAGGAAGGGCGCGGGCACATTGTTCTCCAGCTGAATGATGGTGAGCCTCAGTGTGGACACAGTGAGCGTCTTGGAGCCATGCACAGAACCGTTCCACTTGAACTCGCCGGCAGGTGTCATACAGAACTTGTGTGAGAGGTGGCGCCGCTTGTCGTGGTCTTCACGGTGCTGGTGCTTGTTCAGGGCCAGTGTGTTCGTGCTGTACTGGTTGTGGTAGACGCGGAACTTGCCCTCCTGGCCGAGCTTGAAAAGTCCGCCACCAGAGCTGCTCTTCCCGGCCGGGTCCTTCCTGACAAGGCTGGAGCAGGATAGTGGCAGAGAGGTCTGGGGAAGGACCACAGGAAAGCAGAATAAAGACCTCCACATGCAAAACCCACTTTAAGATATCAGTTGTTGTAGGGGATGGGATTGTGAGAGAACTGTGATCTAATCCACTAAAGCGGTAAAACCTTTTCTGGTTTTGGCTTTTATAAATTCCATTTATATCTGCTTACTGAAATCCTGCGTTCTGCATCTGCCTCACCCATTCTTGGTCCCCGGGTGGGGCTGACATGCACGGTTCACCTCCCTTCTGTGCTAAGAAGCAGCTTAGCACTCTCACCTCTTTAAGCACTTTGCTGCCATCCTGGGAGCTGCTGTCTTTGTCCTGCATGATCTTGCGTTGGCTCAGTTTGCTGTCAGGGTTACGTAGGCGTGTCACCATGCGCATGGACGAGCCCATCAGCGTGCCATCTGCATTTTCTCTACCGTCACCTGCCACATGTGTACCATATCATCATCATCGTCATAAACAGATTAACAGCACATGCTCTGCAGCTAAAATGTTCATGCAAAACATTGACACAGACTGGAGAGGTTCAGACTAAAAGGAACTCGCGTGTTCCAAGTTGATAAGTAAACATGTTTTCTTCATTCTGTCTGTGAAACAAATATGGATGGCTGAGAAATGCCTGGCATGATTTGACTATGCACTTTACATATGTAAAACTATGGGTGCACACGCATAGCGTGTGCTTTACATGAGCATGTGGGGCGGTACTGCACATACCGGTGTCATCCTGGCTGGTGAGCGAGGACTGGGAGGAGCGGTCCACCAGGTCTGGCTCCTCAGGAGCCCTCAGGCACTCCGAGATGGAGAAGTGGCTGCTGCAGCTGTTCTCGTCAGCCGTCTGTGGCGGCTCCCTCTCCAGGGCAGGTTCTCCATCGCCACGGGAACCCACCTCCAAGCATTTGTCTTCCACAGACAGAACAAAGAGTCAATTGCAGTTTCTCATGTGCAAGGGTGCCAGGGAAAATCAGCTTGTTTATCATTTGGTGATGGCTTAACATTTCTTTGTACATGTTTGATGACATTAAAACAAATTAAAGCCATTAATACTGTGTAAATCGAATCGGTTTCATGTGCATTTTTGGATAAATTCCTCCTGTAGTGCTTCTGCATTTTCTTCATGACAAATGGGAACAGAGTTTGTGCTATTTATTAAGCAAAAGCACAAAAAGTCACCAGCAAAAGGAATTTAAAAAAAAAAAAAAAAAAAAAAAATATCAATCCTGATATGCAGTTAACACAGGAGCCATATCCCAATCCAGATATGCAGTGAACACAGGAGCATGTTGCAAGCTATGGGAAGAAGGCATGCCCGCAAGCCTCAGTGAAAGCCCAAGCTAAGGAAGGCCCCAGTCCATGGCTACTTGATGTGCCCAGGGCAGCAGGGATGCCAGCCACGGACAGAAAGCACTCCAGGGGTGCCAGACTACATGGCTTGTGTGCTACGCAATGCAACCAGCCGGAATACACTGGTTGAGCAGGTCAGAGCAGGCAGAGCAGGTCAGAAAGCAGGCAACGTCTAGATCTTGGTACTCTACTGCTGCAGAGCTTGGTAAGAGGCAACGGCAGATGAGGACAACAGGAAAGCAGAAGCCCAAAAGTGCATTAGATAATGGAAGATGCCAGAGAATAGACATTCAAGAGCCAACAGCATTAATGATTTGAATAAAGCATGACAGTGACATGTAATCAAATGGTGAAGACCAAACTGCAGCAGTTTGAATATTTTGCAGAGTACAAGCATGAATAACAAAATTAACGTGCTGAATTAAATAAAGGCAGAACAAAGGCAGCAATAGCCAAATGAATAAGTAACAAGTCAGCTGAGCATTTAAAATAAGCACTGGACAGGTCTAACAAAGGAACTGTCACACAAAAGCACATCCAAATTATGACAAGTGATGGAAGAACTATCCATTCTCTCGCCTCTGTACCTTCCCCATCCCCTTCCACCTCAGCCCCATCTCCAGGTTCCTCTGCAGTGGAAGAGGTGGCAGGAGTGGCCCCTTGAGGGCTCTGGGAGTTGGCTTTGATCAGGCAAGGCAGATCAGCCTGAGGGTGCCCGGGCACACTGTTGTTGCTGTCCTCACCAACAGGGGGTGTTGCCACTACGGAACAAGAGCAAAACAAGACTGCAGCTCACCTTGCAGACCATATCAGTGAAGAGTCTTCACTTGGAACTTGACTGTAAAGGGTGGGTCTTAAACCACAGCTCTGTGAACATGCAAGTTACAAGCCTACAGAAGGCCCAGGTGAAGCCTACCCTACGAAGCTTGTTCACAGGGTCATGCAATGAGGGGAAAAGAATTAACAAAACAGGAGGATTCGCCATGCTTCAGTAGCATGTGTGATGTCATGCATCGCTCATGTAACGGATTCCATCTTTTAAATGTTTTACAGAACTGCCCAAAGGGTGAGAGATTATCAGAACAGGGGATCCAGGAGTCCACAGGAGTGGCTGCTGTGTAGACATCATAATAACAAAGAGGCCATTTTTGCAAGCCAACAGCAACAACAAAACTTCAGGTACTGTTGCTTTGGAACTTTCATTTTTGCTCAACAAGACAAACAGACAACTTGCTTATCAAGTTTGCACAGAAAGCTTTTAGAGATACTGAGTTTCATTTTTATTAAGGTCTGACTGCAAACAAAAACAATATGAAGTGCAATTTTACCATCAGCCACAGTCTTCTCACTCACGTCACCAGAGTCCTGCTGTGGACAAGACTCATCAGTGACAGGGGAGGCCACGTTATCACCCTCGTTTTCTTCGTTGACCTTTGGGCCCTGTCTGCCCTTCTCAGCACCGCGCTGGATCACCTCGCCAACCTCCACCTCCTGTTGCGCTTTCTGCCTATCCACGATCTCCGCTGAGAACGCGAACACATGTGCAGAACATCAGAACATGTTTTCTCTCATTTAAAAAAATGCAATGTGAATCTATGGTAAATACTGTGCTTGATGTTTTGCTGCAGCATTGCTCATGGTGCCACCATAATCTTGAATGAGTGAGAATAGCTGGATTACTGGCTGCAAGGACACAGGGGCAGCCCCTTGGGGCAGCAGGTGCTCTACACAAAGTGATAAACCATCTCATCTAGCTGCTCTTACGCCTGTTTTTTCTTTCTGTCAGCAAACTTATTTGGCAGTTGGCAATCAGGAGAGGGTGAAGACAAGATATATGGCAGCAGCTTCAAATGAATAAACACAAAAGAAACTTAGTTCTTCCTTCAAAAAGATACCTTTCATGTTCACATCTACCAAGACTGAACTTCTGCAACAGGATTTGAAACCCGTAGGACATATATTTCATACTTTTAAGTATTAATTCACAGCACTGCAGAAAGAGATCAAAGGCAACAGAGCTAGGTTTTGGAGTGATGAAAGGCTTTTGTACAAACTGATAAAGAAAGAATTAAACCATGACAAAAACCATCTCTGCCTTCTGATGTAGTGACTCTCAGAAGACCTGCACAAGATGAGTTTCACTCCTACACACAATGGGCCCCTTTCAAGCTTCAATAGTGCTAAAAATAGCTGTGGGGAAAAGCACCTAACAGCATTCTACTTTGCAGGGGTAGTGCATTTACCTTCATCTTGTACTTTAAGCATTATAGTTGAGGACCAACCTATGCACAAAGATGCACTGTGAAACAAACAGTTTTCCTAAGATGGTTATCATCAGAAAAAACTGGTAAGGAATGCTACTGATGACACACAGATACACACACAAATATATATAGAATAATCACTACAAGCTCAAAAACTGCAGGATTATAAAAGGGGCAGGGTGAGAAGAACAGCCCATATGTAGAAGAGAAGAAGCAAGAGTAAAAGGAGGAGAAGAGAAAGAAGCCCATTTTTTGAACTGCAGATGACTCATTCACCGACAGCAGAATGAGGAGTGTTACCAACTACAGGAACATGGAGGAGAGGCCAAAGCATGAGCAGAGAGCTTCAAGCACCAATGTACTCAACATCTTAGAGTACAATAGAAAAGCTAGTGTTCCCCTGCTGAAAGCATTATGATTTAACAGACTCAAGCTTAATAAAGGCTGTGCTAAAACAGTGTGGAACAATAAAAGCAAAGACTAAGACATGTCTCCAGCAAGACTGTCCTGTGCCTCATTATTTAATGAACACCGCAGCATATGGTAATCCAGCAAATATAAACAAGATTACCTTACTTAGATCACAGACATCTTAAATTGATTAAAAAAAAAAATTAAGGTGAAAAAGAAAGATGGCAAACTAATATGCACGCAAAGCCTTATGCCTCTCAATGTACTTCAGTCTTTTTAAAAAATTACTCTCATTGCTACTAGTGACGGCATGAAACTGTAGACCTGTTTGCTGCTGATATTACAGCCCTCGAGACACACTTCAATGTCACTGCAACTCAGCTACACTCAAACACATACACACTCATGTCACAGGTGCATTTCTAATCTCTACTCCATGAGGCAAGCTCAAGCTTTATTTACGCACATTAGAACAGTCCCGCTTACCTCATGGCCTAATCAGTGCTGGAGAGAGAGAGAACTTCTAGGTCCTTGTAGTGAACTGCTAGTTTAATAAATCAAATTCATGACAAGTGAAGCCCTCTGAGTCTACTCAGGCTGAGGATGCACTTGCTAACAGGATCTGATCTAATGGGTGGAAACTCCAACACTGCACCCTACAGGCTACATTGATACCTGTAATAAAAAAAAAGAGCTGAAGATGTTTGCCGTTAGAAAATGAGCCCATAAGAAAAAGTTGGAATATCCTCACAATCACACACTCCTACTAAAAATAGAAACACTTCAACAAGAGGGCAGTTGGGGGAGAAAAGGGTTTTAAAACCGTCGAGAGAACAAGAATATATAAAGAGGCTTTTATCTGCTCTCCTCTTGATTCTTACCATTGGCGACTGCCAGGTAGCTCTTGTTGGTCCCACAGGCCTTGTTGGTGAGTTCTTCAGTGATGTCCATGTGAGCGCGGATCTCTTCTTGCAGCTCCTCCAGCACAGCACACAGGTCGTTCTCCCAGAACTCCTTATCCAGCACCTCCAGGAGCTCCTCCAGCTGTACTCTGGAGCTGTAATACCAGATGCACTTGCCTGCCTCCTCTTCCTCCCCATCCTCCTCCCTAAAAGACACATGCATGGTGCTTTAGCTGGTAGGTTTGAGCACTGTTATTTTTGCAGACAGTCCTTTGGTGCATTACATGACATTCCTGCTCTTAAATTTGTTTTGCCTAAATAGATCAAACATGCAAGTGGACAACAAAGAGTTTCAGCTAGAATGTTTTAGTGTTTTTCAGACATTAAAGGATGCTGAAGTCATAGATATCAGAAGAATCTTACTTTCCTTGCATGTATAATGTTTTTGAGTTTTTATACAAAAATACTGCATTATTGAAAAACTTTCTGGTTGTTCAGTCATTCCTTTTCTTAAGGAAAGATCAATAAAACTAAATATTCAAATATTCAAATGATCTGTAACAAATCCACTATTCATTTGCCCTGGCCTGCAACATCTAAACACAAAACAAGCAATTAGATAGGCAACAGTAAACCTTCAAAGACTAAGCAAACATTGCAATCGATCTCAGCATCACCAAATTTTAGGGAAAAATGTAGTATTGTATTGAAAAAGGTTGACAAGAGTCCAAACTGCTGCTTTATCTTTTGCTCTTCCTTGCACTCCTTCCCTCCTCTCATGTAATGGATTATAAAATGCTCCTCAACCTGACAGCTCAAAAAGACCTACCTGCTTGTGTAGTGTACCTCAGCAGCCTTGGGGAAGGGAAATAACAATCCTGCTCATATTGAACACCAGTCCCTAAGCTAAAAGTACAAGCATTAAATCACCTATTAATCTCAGGTAAAGGAAGCAAAGGGATTTGCATATGGGTAACAAACATCATTTTGGCCCATTAAACATTTTGCAAGTGTTCCCGTCTCCAACTATTATGCCAAAATAAACTAAGCGCTTTCTATTGACCTGAGCGCATCGTATTTTATTTTTAATTTGATCACAAAGAATGGTGGATTTTACTCCAAAACCAATTTTCAGACTTCAGCTATATCAATGCAACATGCACCACCTTCCCTTGAGAATGCGAATGAGCTGAAACAGGTATGTTAAGCAAGCATATGTTTGCACTCTAACTTGTTCCATGCTCTCCCAGGACTAGTTTCATAGTCCTGCCACATAAGATACAGAACTTGTCCATATAGTCTACAGTGCCTGATGAAAAAATAACGACCAACAGTGAAAACTTACACGATGATCCTCCGGTTAAGAAACCAGTACTTCCTCTGGTGGCGGTCGTAGCCAATGGGCTCTTGCCGGAGATATGGTCGACTCTTTTGGACCTCCATGACACAGTCGCTGACACCAGGCACCTTATGTGCCACACAGATTTCACACTGCCACTCGTCCTCTGGCACCTCCTCCAGAGGAGGCTTCACACATTCAAGGTGATAGACAGCCGAGCAGGTCTCGCAGCACAGCAGGTCTCCGAGACGGTGGCACACGCGGCAGTGGTCGTCATACTGCACAACACCTTCTGACATCAGCTCCTCACGTGCCAGGTTGGTGGTGAGGAACTGGTCCACAAGGAACTGCAGCACCTTCACCTTACTCTCCAGTGGCCCGAATGGGTAGTCATCAGCCTCCAGGTGTGGCAGCACGTCACCATTCTCTAGGTCGCTCTCGCAGTAAGCTCGTACCACCTCGGGCCAGGTCATGCCGTCAACAAAGTAAAGCGTGGAGTTGACGCTGTCCTTGAGGTCAGCTGGGCCAAACGTGGTGTTGGAGGAGTCTTCCTCACGCAGGATGGCCTTCAGCAGTGCGATGTGTGTCTCCGCCATCAGCGTGCACTGCTCCTGGCCCACTAGAGCGGCACAGAAGTCCTCAAAGCGGAAGGGTGAGAGGCGCAGGACAGTGCTGAAGTTGCGCAGAACTTCATAAATAGCTGAAGCATTGAGGAGCTGTGCAGGGGGAATGAGGAGGTCTTCAGAGGACTTGGGCAGCTCCAGAGCAGGGATCTCTTTCTGCTCCAGGATGGGGGAGGGCGGACGACGAGCTCTTCGCCTCCTCCGACCTATTAAACCACAAGGATGTAGACAATGAGTGAATAGGGCAGTGATGCATACAAATGATTATACGTAGTGTTTAAAATCTTACTCTTTAATTTTTTAATTTTGTGCAAATTAAAATAGAAGCAGTTTAAACTTAAATGCCCATACATACCTAATTATAAAAACAATGCATTATATTATTAGCATAATGTAAAATAAATTGTGCTAACCATTTTCTACCAAGTCCCTAGAATAAAATGAAATATTAATTTGTATCACAAAATATTGTGGTACATGTTGATATGTGAAGTCATTTTCCAAAAAAAAACCTAACAAAAAGTCCACAAATGTTCTACGTTTAAACTAAAACATTTCAATCTGTCAATATAATATTGGCAATCCGTCATGAAACCCCTCCGTGCATCAGGTGTAACTCTACTGGCGCCCGTTTTCAAAACAATCGGACGCATGGTATCCTGTCATTAGCCCAACTCCTCAACTGGCTGGCTAGCTAGCTAGGCAGCTGCTTAGCTAATGAAACCCTAGGTAGCTAACTTTGATAGATACCTTTTTCAAAATCTCACACAAAAAATATGAGTCTTCCGTTATTCTAAAGGAATAAACTTGCAAATGAGGGTGATGAAGGGGGAAAATGCGTTGGAGTATTTATTTATTGTAAAATTAACCAACAATAAAATTAGCATCTCAACATAAGCTAGCAAACCGGCCGGCTAAAGCAGGCGAGGTTTAAGAGCTCACATTAAGTCCACATTATAGCCAAGGTTCTCTAACTTCAGCTAGACATCATCTCAATGAAAAACTACAATTTCACACAATAACAAAAAATTTTTCCACTCCAAAAGTCAAAATTCGCTAAAACGCTTAAGCGGGAAAGACCAAAACTATCTACATTTTATACAGCTAACTACATTATATTTCTTTTGGACTTCATTTGCTAGTTAGCAAGCTAACGCTAGCTATCGCTAGCTAAGAAGCTATATGCATTTTTCGGATGATGAGTGAATCGAGCATGCTAGCTAGCAAGCTAAGGTTACTTAGCCAACTAGCTAACATTATCTGCTCATGCATATTTGCTTGTGAAAGGCGATATTTTAACTTTAGACTAAAATGTATGCTACAATGATAAACGCCCAGATTTTCCCATTAATTAACCATTCGACACAATGATTACACGTCATATTAGCAAGGACGGCAGCTAGCCAGCTAGTTAGCAAAGTTAACACACTGGGATGCTAAAAGTTAGGCCCGACTTTTCTAAACAGCAGCTACTCCATTTTGAGTGTTACAGACAGCATTGTGTTAACTAAGATTTTATACAAATGGCCAAGACATTCGTAAAAGGTGACCAGGTACGTCTGTAGTGTTTCGTTTCAGTTTCACAACACACACAATGACCATGATCTGTGGACTTAGCTAGCCAACTAGTAGCTCATATACCTGGGGTGCTGCCTCGGCTACTCTCCGTACAGTAGCTGGCATCATCATCATCGGGGAGTTCTTCAAGATAGTCCGACTGATTATCGATGACCTCATCTTCGTCATCCGTTATAGGTTCTTCTTCAATGTACTCATCCTCCTCTGATGCTAGACTTACTGCGTCTTCCTCTTCATCACTTTCATGGTCATCATAAACCACTGAGCTAGCGGCACTCCGTCTTCCCCTACCTCTTCCAGATCCCCTGCCCCTGCCTCTACCCCTTGATCCTGTGGATCCAACTTTCCTTCGGCCCCGCGATGAATGGTGATTTCCTCGCTTGGGAGTCACAAAATCGTCGTCGGTACTACCTCTTCCTCTTACCCTTAACCCTCGGCGGGGTCTAAGACCACGTACTGGCCCCGAAGAGGGTTCCTGCATCAGCAGGGTTTTGGGCGGCCTGCCTCTTCTCCCCCTCATTATATATAAAATCTATTCTTTTCTGTTTCAGTTTTTGCGTGCAATTTAAGCGCATAAAAGTCGGAATTTCTGGCACCACCAGAAAGCTAATCTCGTGGAGATGTAGATGCAATAGTCCCGTAGAGCCACGGTCTCGGTTAACATAAGAAAGCTCAAAACGAATGGCCGGCGTCCCGCTTTGAGTCGCTCGCAGCCGCCATATTCCTTCCTCTCTCCATCCAGCTACTGAAAACAGACAGTAGGCCTAACGCCAGTGTCACGTGGTCACTGCTCTGCAAATGTGATAGAATATCTCTAAGCGGCCTTTAGCGTTGCAACTTTAAAACGTTAGGATAATTCTTTTGACAGTTTGATGTGCGCAGTCGTGAATATCTTTGTTAAATATAAATTGTTATTCCATTTAAACTTATTTTTCGAATGTTATTTGTCAAGACGAGTAATTTCATATATTCTATGCATATATTCTGTTTGAATTAAGTCACATACATGCACACATGTATGTGTGTGTGTGTATCTGGGGTGAAAAAAAGAACGTACAGATTACAGAATGAGATGGAGTAACACAAACACTTAATGGTTTACAGCAGTGGCAGTGAATTTGACTTCTTTATTCAAGCCTCATTTTTTACTGTTGTGTTTCTAAGGGGAATTGATGCTAGATCGGGACCACACCCACATTTGCAGGGGAGATCTATGTACATGGGGACATTCTGACATTCCGCTGATTCTCTCCATCCTCAGAGTTGTGGCCTTCGATGGGACGTTCAAGCGCGAGAACATTCTATTCCTTTATCACACTTGCTCTACAAGTGTCACACAGAGCATGTCATAGTAGATAAAGCTTAATTTGTAATGGAACTACACAGCATTGTTCCACGAAGGAGTTGATTCATGAAGAATTGCTATAAGGGCAGTAATTGTAATCTAGAG
>NC_137499.1:31611990-31664490 GCF_041902795.1 Electrophorus electricus
GGCTATGCTAGGATTTTACAGCACTGTAATGTAGTTAGTCACATTTTAGGACACTACAAATCTGTTTTCTCCCCTATACTACTCAGCCTTCCTGCGCAACCTGGGGATGGAAGCTTTATATGTCAAATGGAAACCAAAACATGAAGGCTGCTCGCTGTATATGGAGTTGCTGCCTGCAAGGGCAACCTTTAGCAAAAACTTGTATTCTTATTAAGTTACTAAGGCATCAGTGCTGTTTCCAGGACATTGAAGTTCTCAAATCGTATGCATTATCCATTGGCTACTTCTGTTTGAACAACTTTAAACATCTTGAAAAAAATCTCAAATAGCACAGATAAGCTGCTACAAGAGGCCACTATTACCTATTTATTGAGCTGTACTATATGGTAAGTCAAGAAAGGCATGTCTGCTCAGCTGAGAATTTATGAATGTTTGGTGAATTTAACTATGCATGGACTCTAAACAAGTTCTTTATGTAACTGTTCTATTGAAAATTGATGGATGGCTAAATGCTCTTTCAATACAAAGCATGAGAGCAACATGCTGTGATCACTGAAAGATGTCCAGTATTTTGGCACAAACACTGCCAGGCATGGGCTACAATGAATGACAGTGCTGATGTAAAACTAAAGAGGCAAACCACAGACATGCAGGCAGACAGTTCACCAGACTGTAACTAATGAAACCTTTGGGTTCAGTCTGAGCCACTGCAAGAGTATTGGGTCTAAGGCGAAATACAGACTGACTACGTTGTCAGATCTATTTGAAAATAAGTATGCTGGAGCATATGTCCATTTTGCAATTACAAAAAATGAACACAAACACCCCCTACTCTTTTATAATCCTTTTAGAGCAACAGGTTTCCTTTGGGGCTAAGCAATGCTGAAATCTGAGATTGTTTTCCATGTTTTCACTCCAGGCTTCTTCAACAATATAACTAAACTGCTATGCATTATTCCCAGTAAAACCTTTTCTTAAGTTACACTTAATCACAGCTTTAAACAGTAGAGAGCTGTCTCATTTCCTAAGCATAGGGGTAAGACATAGTAAATTTCCCCCATGATCAATGTTTTATTTACCTCTCTTCCTAGCACTAGACAAAAACTGTAATACCAAACAGTAAGACCAGGACTCCACCACATAGTGAAATAAAAACAAACAGTACACTACAGGACCTTTTTAAAAGTTCATTTTTATTAATTGAAAAGAAAAAAGAAAAACAAAATAAAACAGAAAAAAAGCTCAAAAATGGGGAAAAAAAAAAAAAAAAAAACCAAAACAAAAAAAACCATGAACAAAAAACAATGCATCATTAGTTCAGAGAAGGTGAGACATTTAAATAGGAAGGATTGGTTCTATGTAGACACTGGTGCAGATGACATCTGGGGCAGGGTGCAGGACAGGGCTGAGGGCAGGGCTGGAGGCAGGAGCTCAGACATGATCTCTCACGGCGCCTGCCATGCAGGCCAAAGCAGCAGGCCGGAGACACTGACACACCAGAGAAAAAGGCACTAATCCAGAGAGAAAAAAGAAACTACAAACCACAAAACAAAAACAAACCTCACAAGACATGGAGTCAAAAGGCTGACACAAAAAGTGCTCAAAACACACAAGACCGGGGAAGTTAGCTCAGTATATCTGATATATCTACTGTTCACGTAAAAAGACACACTCACTCTCTCTCTCTCCCTCCATATGGTCACTCATACTAGTTTTACTGTTGCCAGTTTGGGTCTGGCAAATGCATATAAATGATCAACATCTCAAGATTTTAAATCTTATGGTTAAAATCTGTATACGTGCCTGTGCATATAGTTTCATATGTATTCATACATCATATATATATATATAGTTGACACCATAAATAGGCTCGCCTCTGCAATCACGAGCATTTGTGTGGTTCAGAATCTCCGACCTTACTTCCCTCATGTTTATTTCTAAGGTCTAAAGTCAGCTACATTCATGGCCCAAGAAGAACAGTGGCTGCAAGAAAACACCTTGGCTTAAAATGGTGTTTGGCCTCATTATATGATTTCACATTAAACAAACTCCTGCAGGGTAAATGGCTCTTACTTGCATGTCACTTAATGGCAGTGTTCTGATGAACGGTTAAATTCAAGAGTATGCAGCTCTAAAACTAAAAAGAAATGATTTCAAATGGAATATGCGATTTAAATATTATGCATTTTTATCTGAGCAATCTCAGATATAATTCATAAAAATTATACTGATGATTCAGCATGTCCCAGAGCACTCGGTTTAAAAAAAAACAAAAAAAACCAAAACAAAAAAAAAACCAACAACACAAAACATAATTTACAACTGGAAAAAAGGTATGGAAAGGTAAATCAGACAAACATACAAATATATAATATATATATTCTTAAAAAACTGATTCTCTCTATAGGTGTTTTTTCCCCCCCTCTTTCTTTTACACAGCCCAAAGTTGATGTACAATGCTCTTGTATCCATGATTTCAGACTTTGTATGTAGCACAAAACAGCCTTAGAATTTTGTGTTATGAAGTGATTAAAACATGCATCCAAAAATTAATGAAAGAAAGGGGGAAAAAAAAAACGCACTACAAGGGGGCCAAAAGCAGCAGGGTGGACGCAGACACAGAATCATCGTGTTGTTTTTCAACTTGTGTGGTGTTGTTGCACTATACTTAGACTCAACTCACTGACCCAGCAAATGACTGAGGCCCAGCTGAAATCGTTCATGGTGATGCAAACAACCATTCTCAGGAATCAACGTTGACTTTGCCCAGACATCACTGGAGAGGTGGAATGTCCACTTTCCACAGATTTTTCTTCATCTTCTTTTCAGCTTTCCATTCACCGGGAAATTCGTGACACATTAGGTATGGGCATGATGGGGCTTTAGGGATGGCCGTGATGGGGGCTAGGGGTGCGTGCGTGCATGGTGGTGGTGGGGACTTGTTTTTACATGTTCCGATTGACAGGTGTGACGTAGTTGCGTGGGAACATGCCTGTCTGGCCATGGCATGCACCCTTCCACCAGTTGGGGTCGGAGTTGTCCAGGACCTGGATGAAATCTCCACGCCGGAAGCCCAGTTCCCCATCCTCCTGAGGGTCAAAGTCAAACAGGGCCTGGACATATGTAGGATGCTGCCAATACAACAGAAACAATGTCAGTCAGGATATCCAAATGCAACATCTTTTATATAATTTCCATTTTAAACCAGAATACTAAATTAAATTTCTTTGCAGTGTATTTTTTTTAAAGAGAATATTCCTCTGAAAAGCTCTCTGATCACTCAGGTACCACACTTTGTGTTTCTAGCTCATTTATTAGATTAGTCCCAGTGTTGCCTGCATGCCAAGAAACATCTTCAGAATCCTCCAATGTTTTTATGCTCTTCAGACAAAGTCCAGTGTGATTACTATAACTTATGGGTCTGAGGCAAAAGTGGCCCATACTGATCAACTTCACCCTTCTGTACCCTACCACACTTGACACTGCTGAGCCACTCACCTGAGGCACCTGCTCAATGTCTCGTAGAAAGATCTGCTGGTTTCGAGAGACAGAGGTGGAACGGTGATAATCCACCAGCTCGTTGAGGGAGTTAAACTTCACCACCCAGAGGAAGTACTTCCCCGCTCCATCACGCAACACCTTGAAGTGCTGCACGTCATTCCCAAACCTACAGGGACAAGGAGGGACAAAACGTAAGTATGTGCAGCTTATGCATGACCCAGACGAGGAAGGCAGATATGGGCTGGAACAAACACTCACACACCCTCAACCCTTTATGTAGTTATTTAACAAAAAAAGTGACAGCATAGTACATGCAAGTTCGAGACCTTGCCAGTTCTATTGATACTCAGTGTCTGCTCAAAGCGCACCCTGAAGACTCCAGTTATAATGACATGAAATAATGTGGTAATGAAATTTGAAGTGTGTCTATCTGCAAGTAATGTTAATGGTGAAGTGACTATCTTGGTTCACACAAATGCTCAAACAAGGCTGATGAGAGGAGGAGACGCAGTCTGTGCACCAGTGGATGAACTTGCAATGGACTAAAACTGGTAATACAATGATGGCAATCAAGAGTTGTTTTGCACAGGGAACTGCACATTAAATGCAAGAGCAGCCTCACAGGGAGCAAGTAGAAGGAAACACACACACACACACACACACACACACACACACACACACACACACACGTGAGTGAATGAAAGAGAGGAGGCACTGAGGGCTTGATATGTGCCTCAAGTGTGGCTGTGGTGAAGTGACCACTAGAGGTCAGTGAAAGGCCTACAGACAATGGGACTGAGGGACAGGGCAAAGGCCGAACTCAAAAGATATAAAACAAATACAAAAAGAAATATAGGTCAACCATAACTGAACACCCTCTGAACTTTGATGATTGTGCAAATCTGAGAAAACCCAAGATATCATAAGTGTTACGTGGATACGGTCATCTACAAAGATGAAGATCAGCAAAAAAAAAAAAAAAAGTGAAAGCAGAAGAGTAAAAAGCAGAAAAATGCGATAATTGTGAAAGCTGAGAGTGCAGTGGGGCCTGATCACTCACTTGACAGACAGGGAGAAGTCTCCAGGTGCACTTTCACTCTCTCTGATGAGGAAAGCGCCGTCATGCCTCTGTTTGTTCAGCATCTCCTCTGCTCTGGCCCGAGGAATTCTCCCAAAGAACCACCTGCATACCGCATACCCCCCACGCCCAACAAACACACATTAACAGCATGCACCCTACATTACAGCATTAGAGCAGAGGAACTATCCTTTGAACCAGCAGAACACAGTCCCCTGCATGCACACCCACACACTGAACGACAAGCTGCTTTTGTTCAACTGTTACTGAACACTTAGCTGGATGGCTCAGGACGAACCCATTTCTGCCATTCTTGCTGTGCGTTCATTTCTATGAAAGCAATGCTGCCTAAGCTCATGAAGTGATGCTGTGATCAGAAGTAAATTTAAGTTTCCAGCTAAGCAGCCAGGAGGGCAGGCAGCAGGTGGAGAGAGGAAGATCTCAGAGCAGAGGGGACATCTGGAGAGCTCACAGACGTCCAGCAAAAAACAAATAAAAGAGATAACATTAACAAAGAAGAAAACACTAATACAAAAAAATGACCAAAGTGCTAGGGGAGAGGGGATAAGGACAGAGAGGACATAAGTGTGAAGCAGCTGGCAGAGCAAGCAGCTGGGCTGGGCTACATTTCAGAGCAGCTGAACGATGAAGCGATAGTCTGATATTCTGCGGGTTGGTCCCTTATGGAACAAAGAGGCTCAAAATAGCATGAGGACCCTTCAGTTCCCTGTCTGATAAACTAGTAGACGCTAGTAGATGCTACAGTACTGATTGTAGATTACAATAAATAGATAAAGAAGCTTGAATATCTTTCTTGAGCAATATAAGGATATTTTTGGATACCTCTTTATAGACAGACAATGTAAACAATTCAATAAGATGATTACATCATATCAGGCTACTGAACATGGTAGTCTATGAGGTTGGATCATTGGTGTCTCAACTCTCCAATGATGTCACAATCTTCTAAGACAATCAGACCTTGCCTCCTGGCAACACAGACAGCTGTCTTCCTCTCTCTTTAGATGGCCCATCTTGAACAGAGACTCAAACATTTAAAGCATGATGAGTACGTACGGTCACCGTCGCCAGCTGCTGCCCTGTGTGATTACACACATTTCTCTCGCGAGGGCAGATAAGCGACACCTCTTTAACCCTAGAGCCACAACAGTGTTACACGGCCCCGTCACAATCGCCCAATGCATAGCACCCTCTTAGCTGTTACTCTCCTTTGCGTAAAACTGCTGCTGAACATCGCTCACTATGCAAAAACCACACAAACGGCTGCCCAGCAGAGGAAGGCTAGGGGTTCCCCCTCGGTCATCTTCCTTTGAGGATGTGTTGTGCTGCCAGTGACGCACGGAGGCCATTATTCAAGTATGTCTGAAAGTGGTGGCAGGGAGTGAGAGCCAGCCTCAGAGCTGACCTGCAGGCCACCAGCCCAAGGGACGACATCAAATTTAAAAGAAGGCAATTTCTGAAATACAGAAGTAAGCAGTGCAAATCATTTCCAGCAGATAAAGGAGGGCATCTCTGCAGCAACATGAGCGCATCCTCCTCCTGCCCCCTTATGCGTGGGTAACAGCTTTCATTTTGGATGCTTCGCACACACAACTAAAACAGAGCATGCTCTGAGAAGCTGCCATGGAATGTTAATGCACCCACTGATTGACTGCATTATGCCACTTGAACATTTCAGAAGCATACTGTGTGACCCAAAACAGTGAAACGAAAATTCAAACGGTAATTCACCTTGACCCATGTGCAGCCCATCTAAAGGAACAGAGAACCATGAAGTGAGAGTGTTCAACTTTGTTGAATGTGGGTGGTGGTGTGATCTTAAATCTGGATGAACCACACACCCCTGCTGTTCACAGCTGTGAGCCCTCCATCAGAGCAGGTGCTCATGTGGCCAGCTCTGCTCAACTGCTCAACGCTGAACTGTCAGCCTCAATTCAGCCCTGCCGCTTGTCTCGCAGCTTAAGAGAAAGCACAGAACAGAGGTGCTCAGAAGGCTACTATGCTAGCTGGTACACAAAAGAAAAGTTCAGATGCTCTCTCCAGCTGTTCTCTCAGGAGTCAGGTGCATGGCTGCAAAGCAGAAGGTCAGGCGAAGGAGTGAAAGAGCACCGTTGCAAGCCATACTCACGGGTGTGCTTTCATTTCTATGTAGTTCTTAGGGATGAAGCCGTCTTTGCCGTTCAGCTCTGCCTTATACCAGTTCTGGTCACATTCTTCATTTAATACCTGCATTTAGAAGAAAAGGTAATTATGGTTAGGTTGATGCAGAAACAGAAAGAATAATCACTTGATGAAAGCATTTTTCAGCTAGGCTTGGTTACTGAAACAATACCTGAACAACAAGAACAAAGACAAGAGATTGACCCATTTAAGTATTAGAAAACGATGCACTTAAAAATGCATGAATAAACCACACGCAGTACTACCCAATGTGTGTTTTATGCATGGGTAATGCTTGAACAGAGAACAGGCTAATTAAAGTTCTCAGCTATGTGCTTCAGCAATCTGAGCATGCAGTGATACATGAGTGCACGTGTGACTGTACAAAGTGCAGATGATGGGTGACACTGTCAGATTGGTTAACAACCAGTTTCAGTTTAACTGGGTTTCTGACTCATACTTCTTAGGGAATATACCACTAAAGACCATCAGAACACTCTTCTGTCAGTAAGTGTGGAAAAAATGTCAATAGGACTCAAGAAATCATTTATGTTTGTGTCCATTATAGGTTACTTGTCGTGTGCATAGTAATGACTGATACTGTTAGTTTGTATGTTGAGGGTGTGTTTTAACAATATTGCAGCAGACTCACCATGTTGCTGAAAAACTACCATTATAGCATCCTTGAATGGAATAACACTGAGTGTAATCGGCTGGTATATTCATGATTAGATGTACTCAGAAATAAAGGCAAAGCCAAAGGAATCAGCCCTGCTGTGTAGGAAGAGGAAGTCAGAACTGTGAAGAGAGGGGTCATCACTACTCATGTGAACTCTGACAAGATTCTGGAGCCAGAATTTACCTAGGTTTGACATCAATAGCTGATATGGCAGGAGACCTAATTCATGAATCAAATAGATTACATAAACCTATTCTTACATACTTTTATCTGGTTTTCCATTTATTATTTGGGTTAAAATAGATACAAATTTTCCTTTTTGAACAATATTCTAATGTAAATAAGAACAGCACCAAAAGAGGGATAGAGGAAATGGACAAGGCAACATCCTTCCTGTGCTACAGGCATTCACTGGACAGAGAGAGAGGGAGAGTGAGAGAGAGAGAGTGCACAAATATGAAAGAGCACAAGAGAATGAAAGATGATAGAGGTATCTTCTTTGGTGTTGGAATTAGAAAAGGTCCATAGATTAATCAGTTCTAAATAAATATCAAACTCCAACGTTTAAACTAGTTAATCCAATTTATGACTCGGCTCCAATTGTTAGCACTCGGGAGTGGGGTCTCACACATTCATCAGGAGATGAAACCTCTTGTCAAGTAACTCAGTAGACCAAGACCCAGAAGGGTGACAACGTAGTAGCCGACCCACAGCCCCCATGTGACCCCTTAAAGACAGTGGGGCACGGAAATGAGAAGCTCCTTCACAGTTAACACCTTGGCACTCCACTAGGCTGAGATGCAAAAGCAAGATTTCCAGCAGCCCAGAGGCTTACATGCCTCGCCAGAAAAACCTCCATCCCACCGGCTGGCTTCCCCCCCCCGTCAGCTAACAAAACTGATTTCCTTCTTTTGTCTCAGAAATGCAGACAATCTGGCATTACTGAGAGTGCGATGGAGTGTAGGTGGTGAGCCCGAGTGGAATGGGAGAACTCTTGCCGAGTGTCAACACCCAGCTTCACACTGCCACAAGGAGGGAGGGAGAGATGCATCTTCTCTGCTTAGGGAGACTATCGATTTCTTAGGTAAACAGCTGTTAAGGAAGCTTGTCCCCAGCGTCTATTTGAAGGTTTACGAAGCCTGATCACTTGGTGTGCTTCTCTACAGAATGCAAGCAGACACCAAAAGAAACTGTCCACTCACTGGCTCCACTAAACAGCCAAAGCAGCAGATGCACATCAATTATTCCAGGAGCAAACAAGCAGCAACAAGGGCGGGGTGGGGGGTCGGGAGGTGCGGCTGGGGTTTGGATGATGCTGAAAAACAGACTGAGTGCTTCACTTAAAACATACTTAGTTAATGAGGAAGGCTCCACTCTAATCCACTTACAACACAAAGTGACCATCTGGCCTGAAACAGAGACAGCTACTAACATTGACCCAGACTGGGAGGAAAAATTAGTGCAGATAAAGTTTGATTTTTTTTTTTTTGTATAGTTAAACCGCAGCAAAATTTTTGAAGCCAATAAAAAGTACAGGCAGATTTGCAGTTGACCAATGTATTAAACATCATTCAGTTTTTGCTCATCATATGGGTTGAAACTAGAGATGACATGATACCAGTTTTTGTGATACCGATCCGACATCTTGCATTAGAAATGTCAATGATACCAATCCAATATTGTTTCAGTAAAAACCACAGTACTGTAGTTTGGGTTAATTGTTTTGTGAGAGATGTATTATACATGCTGTTTTACAGATATCATGGATGGATATGATGAAAAAAACCACACAACACCCCCCCAAAAAACCCCACACAAAAGCCTGTTTCCAAGCATAAAACATTTAACATTTTCCCCCCTTCAATTTCCTTACAGTCAATGTGTCTCTTACTAAGATTTTTACTACCTTGATCACCACCTACTTGGTTCTCAGCTTTACTGTATACACTCAACACACACACACACACACACACACAGGTTGCCTCAGCTCAGTACGGCTATAACACTTACTCCTGAAATTTACACTATAGATCTTCATTTTTTCTTATTACTGAATGCAACTGTAATTCCACATCAACGTAATAATGACCTAATAACTGTTCTTGTGAATAGGCATTAAGTGTGCATACAGAGAGACTACCAGTACTATCAGTACACAGCCTCCCCCCCACCTTTTTTCCATGCTGTTTGAAAATACTAAAGCCATCATTTAATTAACTTGGTGAATTTAGAGAAGGTGAGTACTTTAGTTTGGTTAGCATTTCTCCTCTCCGGCTGTCTGTCAGGTTTGTGCTCCTGCTTCTACTTTTTCCGATCCTGAATCTCCTTTACTTCATGGACAAACTGGAAACGTCATTGTTTTTTAAGAACAGATTAAACACGTCACTGCTGATCACTGATATGGCAGTGAACACTGCTAACACACTCGTCTTCTTTAAATGTTCTCACTAGAAGGCAGGTAGCCTGTTCCCCACACTGTGTTATCAAAACGATAGCTATGGAAATTACACGTGTGAGAGTGCATGGATATTTACATTTGAATCTAATAGTTTTTAATCACTAATAGGAAGAAAATGCTACAGTTAAACTCTACAGCAGTGTATAAACTGCTTAAATTAGCCCAACTGTTATCAAGTGACTTGCTAAAATTAACCTGGCTGTTATCACATGTGCTGTGTTGCAATGATTGGATTTGTGATGGTATCTGATCGGTTTCCTTAAACATTTCTTCACAGATATCTGATCCAGCATTTTGGCCATCATCTGCTCGGTGAATTGTCTATTTCCAGATGGTACTGTCCAATTTATCAGGCTGAATTAACAATCACTCAATGTCATTAATAGCACTGGACAACCAGAAACAGAAGGCAGATGAATAGATTCCAAAAACTCATTAGTACATCAAAGTTCATAACATTATTTTTCTAAAGACAAAAAAACAAAAAAACCCAAAACAAAACACCACCACATAACATAAAAGCTCATGTCTATAATTCATGTATCTATTCTTCTTAAACTTTAGTACAAAATTATATCTCCATTTGATAAAGGAGGAGCAGAAAAAAAAAAGAACCAGTCTTGAACTGGTTCACATGGCATCAGGGGCTAGTATGAAAGCAGCATTATTTGATGTATGACAGTCACATTTCTGAAATGTCTTGGCCTCCTCTAGATGGTGGCAAGCTCAGTCAGTAATGAGATTGCCTCTTTGAGGTGGGAAATTACCTGCAAGGGGAACCCAACAGTCTTATAAACTACACAACTGTATGCTATTAGTTACCCCAAATAAGAATACTGTAATGGTTACTTTAGAAGAAATAGAACCTTAAAAGTTGAACATGGACATTCTTGAAATATCTCAGGACAACTCAAACTATTGAATGCGTATGCTATATCTAGCTTGTGCCAATAAATATATAGCCCATGTTCCCTCTGCTGAAGTATTTTGCTAATAAAAGGGGATAAACAAGGGACAAACATGCAGTGATTGCCCGAGGCAGGAATAAACAGCCAGCCAATTGCTTGCTGAATGGCTGTGGCTTTCATAACAAGACACTTTCAGTCTACTCAACTTCACAGTGAAACTGCAAGACTACATGAGACAGCCAGAGGTAAAGTATTTGGGTCTAAAAATACTGTATCCATGTATGAATTGCACAGCATAGAAAGAATGAAGACAGAGAAAAGCACCAGTTTTGTTTTTTCTCTAAACACCAGAACACCGATGATCTCACTACCTTTAAGCACCGAGTCCAGTTGGACATTAATATACTTCTGCTTTTGTACTGATAGACAGCTGAGACAGAGAATTACATCATCTCTCAAATGGAACATGACAGGCATGATTATTAATAGGTATTGTAAATGTACGTGCTCAAGAACTACACTACTACAATAAATCATTACTTTAAGATAGCCTGACAGCATGTTGACTCAGTCCAGCTACATGGAGTCTTACACCACTGGTTGATCCTGGAACTGGAGAAGCTTCAGGTGGAACAATGCCCACAAGCTTATCGTTTTATTTTTACACAAACATGGAACATGTTAAAGCTGACTGATAATGTGTGAGGACATGCAAATATGGATTTAAAAAAAAGCCAAGAACTGAACAAATAAACACTATAACATTTCAAAAAGTGAATGCTAAGGTTTATTGCTGGGATATTCCTTTACTGAGAAAGCATACCATTACCATAAAAAGTCTACAAAAAAGTGGCCAAAGAGATGAATATCCAACACAAATAATCACAACAGCTGTACAAATATGTATTGTCATGATGACCACTATAAAGGCCTTTAGAAGAGTTATGTGAATCTGGGGAGCCGTTTCACACACACACACACACACACACACACAGCAACATCAACACTCCAATCCATGGCTCAACAAAAGGCTTCCTCAGTATTGCCACAACATAATGAACAGTAATGTTCACTAAACAAGGCTCACAGTCATTGCAACTAGTCCTTTAACAATACTGCCAGTGTGCAAGTTAGTACCAGGCACTCTGGGCTTTGGCTGCTGGTAAATTGGAGGAGAGCCCTATAAGCAGCACCAAAGGCTATAAATTATGGCTTCATATCTTCGCTGATGTAGCCACCCACAGGAAACATGACAAAGCCAATTAAAAAAAAAAAAAAAAGAAGAACACTTTAAAAGGAAGAAACAAGAAAAAGGTGTGAGCACCCAGCCATGAGGTGGATCAAAAATCCAACACCCATTACATAAAGCATGCAGCGCTCAAACTACATAGACTGAGAATCCTGTTTATCAAAGAAATAGATTCTGGTCAAGACCCTGTTGCAGAGAGAAGTGTTCTGAATGTGAAAAGTATTGAAAAGCCATTTATGTAATAAAACAAATAACCTCGTGTGCCATGGTGAATTTACATAGAACTCAACATGGCACACATGGGACTTTCTCCAACACACTAGAGAACAGATTAACATGTGTAATAAATTACCACAGTAATTAGCTCAGAGCAGAACCAACCCCAACATGAGACCATCTGCCTCATCCCAGCCTCTAGGCTTGCCCTAGAGATGACCGGTGAGCTGGAACTCCAGTGACCATAACAAGCAAGCAAATGATAACCAAGGGAATCCAATTCAAGGCACTGCTAGACTAGAGCTAGACATTACATGCATGGAATAAAGGACAGCTAACAATAAATAAAATCAAATCCCTCTCTCACACATTTCAGCAATGGGAAAGTAGTCAGGTCATAATAAAGAGACTTACACAAGACACCAGATAATTGTATGTGGTAAAATATAATGTAAACACGACCGTAGTGTTTAAGATACTGTTAATATATTAAAATGTAATTGATATTACATTACATCAGCTCTATATAGCTAGCAAATTACATTTCACATTCAATTAGCTGACGCTTTTATCCAAAGCGACTTATAATTATGACTGAGTACAACTCGAGCAATTGAGGGTTAAGGGCCTTGCTCAGGGGCCCAACAGTGGCAACTTGGCAGTGATGTGGCTTGAACTCAAAACCTTACAAATACAAGTCAAGTACCTTAACCACTGAACTACCAATCAATCATTGAGCAAAAATGCCTCTTCTGGGCTGACTAGGTGGTCAGGCAGTAAAAGAAGGAACAGCGCAATGACGACACAGTAGTTACTTAAATTGGGTCCAAGTGAATGAACTAAAGAACGCAAAGTCAGACTTCATAAAGGGGATGCGGGCCTTAATGGTAATAATGGAGGTGCTGTTCTCAAGAGGCCCCTTTATAAGGAAATGCTCTTTGCATTTGCGCTTTATCTCGGAGCGTCAGTCAGCCCTGCGATGACCACGCTTAATTACTGTAGTATCCCTGTGGAGCAGCAGTCAGGGGGCATGCAAAGAATTACTGCAATTATCCACACTCGACCTTGATTAGAGTTAAGTGACAATCTCACACTTCCACATGCAAGGAATCAGGAGGTTTTTGCTAATTGGAGTTCCATCAGAAATACAAACAAGTATTTCACAAGGGTTTACTGATGGTACTGAGATGACTTGAGAAAACATGGTTGATGTTGAAGGAAAAAAAATGAACTTAAGTCAGGATTTGAGAAAATATGACAAGAGTTGTTCATACTATGCTAATGATGGCCAGCCATTTAGGCAAACAAAGTACACAGCATAATCCCAAAACACACTGTCAACAGGAAAGAAAAAAAGGACTGCACACTGTGATAAACACCACAGAAAAATACATGAAACAGCATTAGCAAGGAAACGCAACAAGTTTGTAAAAAGAGTAAAACATTTTCCTAAAAAGACTTGGAGGACTAGTAGGAAAACATGAACAGCAGTCAAAGAGGCAGGGCCAAGCATTTATATTAGCAGATTGAGTTCAAGTCCCTCAAGGGGCACAGTATTCAGATTAGTTTCTGAAAAACTAGAGATGACACCAATATTTTCATGCAATGACCACAATGCCAATACGCATCAGCAATAAGAGTCTGATGCATTCCAGCCAAAGCTTGTTTGCTCCAACAGCTCAGGACACTGGCTCTAACACAGCCGTTTCAGTTCATGAAGAGGATTAACTAGGTGAGGAACTGACTTTCTACTTCATGAAAGTGCATTAATCAAGATTTGTGTGTTAAAGCCGGTATCAGAAGGGAAGTTTATTGTTTACATTTTAATATAATTACCTTTGTTGTACATCTTCAACCATGTTCAACCAATACAGAGAATCCACATAAGAAATCTGAATGCAAATAAAAGGTATGAAACATGAATAACAAATTCCTCTAAAAGGTGATTGCATCATGCTGAGGCTCAGGTTTAGGCTCTTTGCATTTGCATTTTTTTGGGAGGCTGAATATTTCTTCTTAGGAGGTTGAAACCATTGTGGAAGGGGCTGCTGTGGCTTGCTCTATCAGATCCATCCATCTTACTATGGCAGCAACAAGGGTGGGACAGGTGCTGCCTACAACGTATGACAACTGACAATGATCACAGAGCTCTGGGCCATGTCAATTCCCAGTTTAGAATCAGGGCATTAGGAAACATGTGCCAAGTGTGCTCAGACCACAATTTTCCTGCTCTCCCTCGCTCTGCCACCAACCAATCCCATCAGGGTTTCTTTAATCCCTGTGTTTATGACCGTAATTAATGCAGAAGCTGCTTTACAACTGGTAGCATGGGTTACGGTAATGAGCTCACAAGCCGTTGACTGCAGCGAGAGGGAGAGCAGCTCCTATCAGCTCTAGCTCAAACAAATCCCAAACAGAAAGCAGTAATGTTACAAGTAGGGGAGTCGGAAGTCTCTGTGGGAACATGAGAAAAGGCATCAGACAGCATGGAGTATTGCAAAGTCACTCCCAATGAGACGCAGGGCATAGAGGAAGCAAGCGCCTGAGCACGAACAGCAGCTGCTTGCGGAGTCACGACACCTTTCAGTGGGGACGGACAAGTGTCTCACTGCAGAGCTAATTAATGACCCTGATGAGAATGGCAGCCTGGGAGAGTTTGTGTGATGAGATGATCAGGCAGACAGCTATCCAAACCGCATCTGTTTGCAAAGCCTCTGTGCACAGCATGTTGCTTTTTACCTTGCAGCAATACACCTACCCTTGATGTGGAAGGCATGGCATTATGCCACTGGACCCAATCACTCAGTAGGCATCCATATACATTTTCAGTTCATGCTCATTTCTATTACATGAAGGCTCCCTCTTTTCCTATAAGGTAGTTTCATGACTTTACATGAACACACTTTACAAATGACTAACTGCAGACAGTGGTGTCCAGTTTTTTGATAATACTCTGCTAGTACAGCAGACACTGAGCTAGTGCAGCACAGCACTTTCATTATTTAGATTATTTAGGGTCTGAAGGAAATACTAAATCTGTAAACACAAACAAAATGCATGAGAATTTGAAGTTGCATTACTCCAGTTTTCATATTGAGGCAAGCTTGGCATTTTGAGAAGGGATTTTATAAGATCAGACATTAGTTAACTGCAGTACAAGAATAGCTCATCAGTGATGCATAGAGTATGTACATACATGAAATAGATTAATTGAGGCATGCTGTATCAATACAAAACCAACTCACTGTATTAATAACAGGAAGACGATTAAACATGCTCTGATGACACTCCAGCGCTGTAAAAATGGGCCAAAAATGACAACTATTCCTTAAAAAAAAAAAACCCCAAAAAAACAAAAAACCAGAACAGGTTAGAACTATTCAAATATTCAGCACAGCAAGAGACATAGCTAGCCAACTGTACAGGTATATTTATTTAAAAAAAACCCTTATTTTTTCCTTGACTTGAAAGGGAAAATAATCAAACCACTTGCAGTGCATGAAGCTTTTGTCTCTATCCTCCAATATAATTCCCTCCTATTTAGTCAGTACAGTAGCCTATATTTGTTTTTTGTTTAAATAAATTTAATGCACATAACTCAGAGAAATGTGACAATGTTTTACCCTGGGGGATAATTTAATAAAGTACTATTAAAAATGGAAAACTAGGCTACTTAGATTATTGATGCTAAAACTCCCAAAACACTAGATAGCTAGCATTAAAAATATGTTAGCATATATCGGACCATACTCATTTGGGTGCATATTTTCGAGATGTTGCTAGTGCTCGAATGGCAAGGTAACTGTTACTTACAACTTTATCGTGAGGTTCCACAAGTTTGCTGTCTACCAACCAAAATTACGCACACTGTAGTCAAGCAGTGAATTCTCTGCCATTTTTACCAGCTATTGTTGAATTATTCTCTTCTTTCAGCTTAACCTACATTTCATTTTCAATCTATGAAAGTGACATTGCGTGATTCCTGTCCATCATACAGTGCATTCCATGCAACGGCCGAGGCCCATAAGAGAACTCCCAAGGCAGACAATCCATGGCTGGAGCTTTAAAAATTTGCTTAAATAATCGAATTTAGAATATTCGTTGACAGCAGTATGATGCATACTGCAAACACAGACAAAACACCTCGTGTGCAGTTATACAGTGACTGTATTTGATTTAAGCACATAGACCTGGTGGAAAGTTAATGCTGCATTTAACTGAAACTCCAAGTTCCTCTTGCTCTTGATCCCTCTCCCTCACACACAGCCTCAGAAATGCCAGGAATTAAAATCAATCATTGATCATTAAAGAAGTGGTAGTAAATACGAGTGGAGAGCACTGCTTGGGCAGGGCTAATCTCCGACAACTAAAAAAAGGTCAACTAACCAGAAAGGGGAACTTGAGACATGTCCAACTGTGCATTATGAATGAATACCTGCCTCCTCTGGACAAGTGGAATGAGCTAAGGTTAATGAAATGGACCTGTAAACAAGGGGAGAGAAACTGAAAGACAACAGGGAGAGAGTGTGCGTAGACAGAGCACTTCAGAGTCACTGAAGCGGATGGAACTAAACTCTGCTCGAAGGCTTACGACATGCGCTCCACTACAGCGCCATGGAGACAGGAAGTTGCTGGGGGTGGAAGAGGCACCAAACAGGAAGTGAGAACAAAGTGGTGTCAAGGGCGGCTGCAAACTCTCAGGCGCGCATATCGACAGGTTGCTGCTACGTGCGCTTAGCCTCCCTTCCAGCTCATGAACTCTTATGCCTGTTAGCATCAGGAGGTGGAGTGGAGAAGTGACGTCCTTAGCCACCCTATGCAATAACAAATGTGATTAAACGGGAGAGTGAAAATAAGACTCCTGTTGCCTTACTACATCGATGAGTCAGGGAAATATGGTGGTCAAATATTGACAAAAATAAAACCACTGTTAAAGAAGCTGGCCCAACGAACCCACACTGATGTTGGCAGTTAATCTGCTGGGGCAAGAAATGATGGCACATACATGCACAAACACAGCCTTAACACGTAACAGAGAAAGAAACTTGGGCAGGGGAAGTTAAAACAAATTAAGCACCATGGTTACTAATGCCTAGGAAGATTTGAGTAGTAAATCAGGGTCACTAATGACTAGGAAAATTTGACTATTTTTTAGATGAGAAGCTCAAATTCAAAATGCAAATTCACACATTCCACCTCACCTAATCATGGCAATCAGTGAATATCATGTGCTTTTTTTTGACAGGTCAGCTAAAATTCAACAGGACAGAAATTAGCTCCTTCTCCTTTTTCTTTCTCTAGCATGATTCAAAAGCACAAGACCTCTTTGCTTACACTAAGCATTTTGTGGTGCAAGATTGAGCTTGAGTATTTCCAATATGCGTCACACCACTCTCTTCATAAATCAAGCAAGCTTGGCAGCAGTAAAGTTTATTTTAATGAATCTGGAAAAGGGATTTTATAATAACACACAGAAGCTAAGTGCAGTATCAGTACTGTTGATTGAGTTCATTCCATTATGTTATGCAAGTAAATTTAATTGCTGGTTTGTTTTAAACCTTAAACAGAGCCCATAAGAACCATGAATAACCATGTCTTTCTCTGTGCACATTTAAAATCAGTACATAACACATGAAACTGTGTGCAGCCTCAAGACAGTGTCAGCTGGCATATGTTGGTATACAGCCTGATGGCTTATGGAGGATAATGGATTACATCCCTCCAACTCACTGCCAGGCTATTAGAACCGCAGGCTCAGTTAAAAAGACAGCTTGGATTTCTGAGGGCTACTGACCAGTATTTCTCTTTTCACAGACGTGATATAAAATGTTTTATTACAAGGGGAAAAAAAAAAAGAAAAAAAAAATCACAAAATAAACAAAACCAATCAGAAATGTTAACTTTCTTTTGGGTCATATCCATATAAAAAAAAAGCAACAGCATTAGCTGTCACTCAAACATCACAAATTAGAGATGTAAAAGAGAGAAAGCAGCAGCTAGCTGTGTCTGCTTAATATAACCAATATCACCAAATCATCTTACAACAGGGGAAAAGCACAAAAACAGCTGTAAGTATAACCCAGAGGCTGAGTTGAAGACTGCAGATTTTAGAACCTGCCTCCCACCACAACACACACGTGATTCTAGAGAACACACACACACACACACACACACGCGCAATCAGTACCTTACAATGGCATTAAAGTTTACTAAACAGACCTAGGACACCCTAGCATTTCCACATAAAGCCTTTTGATTTTAGCAGGAAGTAAAGTATACTCTGATAGAATTGCCAGTGTGAACACCTCTTGGTTAGGTCAGAGATGACCTAACTGGATTGCTGCTTAAGGAAATTAAGATTGAAAAATGCAGTCAATTCCTGGAAAAATCCAGTAGTTGCACACAAAAGACAAAAGCAAGGATTTGCATATCAGTGCTGTCACACGATTAACTCAAGAGGGAGAAAAATTCCACGCCCACTGGAAAACCTCCATGCCCAGAGTCTGAGCCTTGTCTTCGCATCCACTGGCAAGCACGCTAAAATTACAGTTTATGTAAATCGCAAGCTTTCACAAGTTGAGCGAAGCGGAACAGTCAGGGAAATTACAGTACAATGAGGACTTCATTCAAAATGCATTTATATATTCATATGCAAAATAAATAATAATATAAAGACACCCATACACCAGAAGCTGTAAATACTATAAATAAAACCAAGATACTTGCCTGTGAGCTAGGTGAGACAACAAAAGCTAATTCAAGAATCAAATTAATTTTAGAACATACACACACCAAGATATTCAAGGCACTAGCAGAATGTTTGTACAGAATTTGATTAAACTTCTATGGAAAACTGAAGACAGACACTTAATGCTGAGAAGACACTTTAAAAGTATCTTTTTTTGTGGACGTGAGGAACTAAACATCTTATTCAGCAAGTATGTGCCAGCATTCCATGTTCTCAAAATTCACTGTATGAGCTTAAAGAACAAAATATTGTTTTCCGACAGTGCTGAACATGCACTTAATAAAACCACCCTAGGATCATTTAGGATTAAACCATGAATAAAACCAGTCAATGAACGAGTCATTCTTTTTTTAAAAATCACCAACACTGGATGCGTTAATGCACACACTGTTGCATACTGTTAGAGCCTCATCAAAACACAAGTCAGTCCTGGTTTAAGAAGCTGAAGCCTGGCTGGTCTTTAGCTGGTATGAGGACTCCCACCTACCATTACAACAAAAGACCTACTATTACAATTTCCCCAACAGCACAGATACTCTAGTGCATTACATTTACTGAGCACCTTACTGGGCTGCCCTCTGTGTAAATGAGACATTAAGAGCTTTAGGGAGTGCTCTGACCATATCAGATGTGCAGAATTTAGCTACTGGGTTTTCGAGGATGACAATTACATTCTTATTCATATTGCAGAACATAGCTGGCACACACTGCAGAAAGTATTTAGCCAGCCATCAGTCTGATATGTTGCAGTCACACTAGACATTGGGCAGAACATGCAGGGCAAAAGTTTCACTAACAGAAGTCAGCAAATTTTGACCAAAGTGTGGATAAGTACAGCTTCGAGCAAAGATTTCAAACAATTCATATAATACAGTTCATGGTGAACAGAGTGGCTGTATTTGGTACAGAGGAAGGAGTGAACAGGATAGACAGTAACTTAGAAAAATGCTGATCAAAAAGGATCCTTATCAAAATGACAATGTGAGATAACTGAAATGGCTGTCCATCACAAAGAGGGATTTTTGTAAAGTTTTTTTTTGTTATTATACATACACACGCACACACACACACATATATATATATATATATATATATATATATATATACACACACACACACACACATATATATATATATAAAAACTCTTAAAGAATGAATGACTTTAATTGCACATGCACTACTGTGCACACAGAGTCCGGGGAATAATGATGCGTGAGACACTTTTTTTCCAGGAAAAAGGATACAGCCATACATGTAACAACAGGAAGGTTTTCTCCCAACAGCACAGTTCTCCACATCATTTGTGCTTATGACCCTTGGGGTGTAATCTGACTGGCTCTCTCACTTCAAAGGCAGAAAAGATGAATAAATGAAGCAAGTTCTGTGAATCAGACTCTCACCAGGCCCTTAGGGTTAGAATTAAGTGAGAGTCAAAATAGGTCAAGGCAAGGGCAGCTGCTCTTTCAATAAAAAGCAATGAACCTTGAAGATGTTTTGAGACTCATGGCCACTGAAATAAACCAAGGAACATGAACAAAGCTAATTCAAACCATCCAACTCTTAGTAAATTGTAACAAAAGGTGTTGTCATAGCTGTACTGAAGAACAGTGATGATAGAAATTGAAGACTATACTTATCACGCGACATGACATACAACTCTAAATTCCGAAGGAGGGGGGGGCGAGGTGAAGACAAACAAACAGACAAGAGCACCGATATTTAATTGTGCATGTTAAAAGCAAGGTATAGATGAGCGGCATTAGTCAGAATGGGATATTAAGGCACTTAGCCTTTGTGTGATCAAAAAAAGGTCAAACCCTAAACCAGAAGAGCAGTGATGGCTGGCTGTGTTACATGCTCGTGTGCTATTCTACCAGCGTTACCGAAGTTTTGCAAAGCAGGAAGTTAAAAGGAAGCAATAACACCAGTGCCTGTATCTTTAGGCTTCAGCTACTGCTGCCATATTTATCAAAAGCACAAAAGCAACTCGTGCTATACTTATTATAGTAACACTCATACAAGCAACCATGTCCCAGAATCCTAAGAAATTCTATACAAGTGTACATGTTCTTTAGGACCGAATACAACATATTTAAAAGCAGACATTATAAACATACAGCTGCTTTGTAACTTCATGTTGACTAACATGAAGCTGCTGGTGCCAAATGTTTCCTCATGCAAGGTAAATTACACTCATCCAGAACACCACACCAGTGTGTAATGGGATATGTTCTTCACAACTCTCATAAATCTTGATGTATGCTGAGAAGCAGCAGCCACGCACTGCCCAATAGCAAGGTGTGAGGTCACAAAAGACACCGAAGCTGCTGTGAAGCCATACTAATTCAGCATGACCATAGCATGCTTCATTCTGCTGGCATGACTTGACAAGTAATATGGTTTTATTTTAAAAAAAGCAAAATAATGAATCAGTGCGTATGGTGTTGCTCTTTTGTGGGTTTTCTTGCCAACCGCTGCTGTCAGCTTACATTAAGTTAAATCGGATGAGCTCGTGGCAGGGTGTGGTGTGTCTCATGGACCAGCACTGTAAATTGTTTTAAATTTAGGCTACAATGGCACTTTTAGTAACATGAGCTCAGTTCTTGGAAAAAACTAACAGGCAGCTTGAGCTCTTCATGTGAAAGAAGGTAAAGAGGAACTGGTGTCACAAACATCCTTGAGCATTCATACAAAGAAGCAGAAATTTTAAAGGCATGTCTATTGATGAAAAATGTATTCCATGCTTAATCTAAGTAAATTCTAATTAGCTGTTTTGTCTGGTGAAGTGGGCTAATACTACATATAACAGGGCACACGAAAAAGGTAAATCAATGTTTCCTCCATTGGATGAAATAGCAGCCTAGCCTGCAAGTGATATCTAGTGAAGGCAAAGAAATTCATAGCACTTTCTCTCCCCTTGTACACAGATTTAATAAACAGCGCTACTTTGCTCCATTCAAGGGCCGGTCCACCCTTTTTACTTATTACTAAATCGGTTTTGGATTCAGAGGGAAGGAAATGTAAGAGTTTAATGCCCTTTTAAATATGTCTACAGGTTCCAACTTCAGCGAGGAATATTAGCTGTATAATGCTCCACTTCTTTCATGAAAAATTTTGATGGACAGAGGTACCATGATTGGGATGGGGGTACTTTAATATGATTCACTTTAGATCGTATTCAAAGTTTATATCTTGGAACAAGTGAAATAATACTTTACATGAGACATTAAAATAAATCTACTTTTGGCCTGTGGGAATAATAAACACTCCTACATATTTGCTGCTGCAAACCACTTCCTGCATTTGCACACCCATCCATAAAGTACTTTGCAAGATAAATGCTCCTTGAAATTGATATATTTAGGTTTTTATAAAGCCAATAATCATGCAGTTTTCTTTTTAAATGCCAAGATTCATGTACTCACACAGAGAAGGATGACATTCATAGTGAAAAAAATAAATTCAAGCAATCTATATAAATTAGATGCCAATAAATACAGAAAATATATTTTCTGAGAGTATTATTTAGAAACTAAAAGTAGTGATATTTAAACACTCTCAGAGATTTGTATAGAAAACTCCCCACAAGGGAAGCACTAATACAGACTTTAATTTACTAAATTATAACCCTGATTTGACCTAAACATAAGTATCAAGGGGATACATTTTATATGTGCCAAAGAAACATCCGGCCATCAGTTCAAAAAGGTAAAGGATACATGTCGGATATGCAACCTTCTTTTAAAAACTGTAAATATGTCATTTTACAAAACGGATCTGTACATTCTGTACTTATATATACACACACAACCATATACATTGTACATTATGTATATAAACATAATATACATATATTGTACATACATTTTTAATATATTTTTGTACATACATACATACATACATACATACATTTTATATATATATATTTTTTCCCCCTCTATGTACCCCTGTTTTCTTTTTCCTCAGTTTGGACAGAGCACTCTCCACCATTTCACCGCGAGTTATACTGTGTATGACTATGTATGTGACAAATAAACCAAACTTAAACTTAAAAATTTCTCATGATGTTCAATGAGAAGGATTAAAACGGCTGTATTTAAATCTCGGGTTTGTAATGCAGCGAAAACCCCTTCCTCTGTCTGGCTTTAGCATGCAGCCCATGGGAGGCAGCCTGAAGTCTTTCTAGGCAGACGTCATTTCTGTTCAAGCAGTGTAATGACATGCAGCCTGAAGGGACAACCAAATTACCACTCACTATGGTGAAGACAAGAGCACTCATAAGGACATAAAAGAAGAGAGACTACGCATTGAAAGACCACTGTTCAGTTTCTCTGTGATTTCAACATGCACCACAGACATGATGAGTAACAGACTGATTTACATTTTAGCGAGACTATCAAGAAACTACTCGTGTCAGAATTTAAAGATGCAGTTAAAACAACAAAGTTATGCCAAACTGTTCTACTTTCAGGTGTGTAAAACTATTTACTGTTTTAGTTCACCAAAAAAATGAAGTTAACGGAAAGAAATGAAGACTACACCAGCAATCCCCATTACACTCACCAGATGTCTGTTGCGAGATTGTGTTCAAATAGAGTTTTAAACTTCTCCTTTAAAAGAATCCAAACATGTCCCTGAAGCTGGCTTTTTATACAATGGGTATGGCAAAAACTCTTCTTTCTTAAAATGTGGAAATCTGCCAAATGCATGGTTACCCAGTACTCTTACTGTTCACTACCAACACAGAACCTCATACTTTATAAAAAGTTAAGAGAATTAAATACCAGACCAATGCTATTAAAATGGAATAAAAACAAAAAAACAAAAACAAAAAAACCCTTAGAAAATATAAAAAAGGGAAACAAGCCAGTTTTTGCTGACTATGGATGGGCTTTAGGGGTACAGCAGAAGTACATGTAACTTAAGAGCAGAGAGGCTGAAAGACATTCAGACATTTGGGCAAAATGATGGGTCTGCAGCAGACAAAGTTCATAAATCACTATATATTGCTGCACTTATTACACTTCAATTGTCATTGAGAATTTAAAAAGAATTAATTACCTTTAGGATCTCCCCACGTTTAAAACTCAGCTCATCATCTGCCGTTGCTTTGAAATCATACTTGGCTATGGCCTCCATGATTCAGCGTGATACCAATGTGACTAACTACAGCAGAGCAGTCGAAAAGGTCTTGGGATTTTTCAGTTTAGTCCCTGTGGACAACTGAATAAAAACAATGAGGACTCAAGAGTGAACACAGGGTTAGGTCCAGAGTACTACGATCTTTGGCTCTGAATCTCTTCTCCGTCTTTGACCCGTGTCTCACAGTCTCAATCCTCGCATAAAGGTCACAGTGAGATGCCTGCAAACAAAAGAAACACGTAAAAAATGCTGGCATGGAACACTTTCATACTGAAGCTAAAATCGATGGCACTGGGTTTAACCTAGAATGTTCAATGGACCGCGCCCACGATACGGCTTGGTGTTAAAAGCAAACGCTCCCCGTAAAGAGGAAGGAAACCCGTCTGTTTGACATTTCCAAGGACCAATGGCATTCTGGAACTACTACATATAACCCAATAAGGTGCCGGTAAAGAGAACAGCGGCCCAATAATAGAGGAGAAAATCAACAGAAATATCCGATTGGCTGTGGCGAGCTCGGCGTTGGACCAATAGTTGACCAGAAGCGCACAAGCTAAAAGGAAAGAAAAAGTACGATGACGACATGGCGCATATGCACATGCACAAAGCAATTAGGCTTGGCACAAGCAATAAAACATTCCTCAAAACCCTAACCCTAGAACAAACTCGAACAGTTGCACCACGCGAGGTCATCCGGCGAAATTACTCAAGTAATGCATTCAACTAATGCAACTTTTACTGTCATCAGATCTACAGTACGAAGTAAATACTCGCTCGTGCTAAAAAAAAAAAAAGCCAGCCAGCTGACTGTTAACTAGCTGGCTGGCCTATTTAGGACACTTACCGTTGTGCCCCAGGACGAATTACGTTATAATAGCTAGCTAGTTAACGCCAGCTAGGTTAATAAGCGAACTTTAAAGCGTCACGGAAACTTGACAGTTATACACGAAACATCTGTATACGCAGACCAGTATGCCAGAATATAACTTGTTAGATTTTGCCATTTGATATAGCGTTATAAAACATACTAACCAAATTTATTTTTCTTTCGTTAACTAGCTACCAAGCTAAACTGCTCAGTTGCCTTTTGCATTAGCTATATAGAAATTGTCCGAGTCAGGCGGTCGGGTCATATAATAACGAGCTAGCTGATGTGATGAGTAACGTTAGCTAACCTAGCTAGCTATCTTAGATTTGTTTAGCTAGCTACATTACGACATAGTTCTTTGTTCTATAAAAATCGATCGTTTGCCTTTAGCTTTGTTACGTGATATTGATTGGAATTAATATATTCTATGCCGAAGTATTGTATGTTAACCTAGAACAACGATGCTATCACACGCTAGCTAGCTAGATCCGACCAACCAAGAAGCTAAAGTTAATCAGTTAATCCTACCAAGATAGTTTAGCTAGCTAGTTAACACAAATTGAGGGATAAGACGAACGAACAAGTAGCTAGGTAGCAAAACCGGACGCCTTTGGGTTTATTAGCATTTGCGGCACAAAAAGTGATCATATAGTGTGAATGCTTTGACATCTTTGGCAACAAACCAGTCAGCTAGCTAACAGCGAGCTATCGTTAGACGACACAAGTGGGCCCTTGTAATTGCCAACTTGTTTTGCTAACACTAACCTCGCTAGCTAGCTTAGCTTAGACATAAAACAACATTTCGTGTTTTGGCAGGTTGTCTACGAGAAACAAAATAAAGTTATGCTCACCCTCATTAAATGGCCTTACTTTTCTTTATTTCACTTTAGGCTCTATTACAAATAGAGCCTTAATTTCCCAGTACACTGGCTACCGAAGTCTTTTACCGTAATCAATCTTTGGCCAGACGCTTGTTTGGTTTGGTAGTTTGAAGTATGTTTCCGCTTCCTCCGGAGATTTGCTGTCCACTTACATGGATTCCGTGTGCCCTCTAGTGGACGGATTTTGTTACTAGCTAACGTTCCAATCATGAGTTAACGATTGGAAGTTACTAGAAAAAAAGCTAAATATGTGAAAGCAGTGCATTATTTACATAAAATGAACCGCGCTGCGCTAAGCAAAGTATTATGTATGATATAAAGTTTTGTTGAAATATTTTCATCCTTACGGGAATGTTGTCTTCTATCTTACAGTGGTGAAAAACACCATCTGCTCTGGATTCCCATGCTAGCTTTAGATGTTTTGAGTATTTCTACTGAGTTTTTAAACAGCACAGGACAGTTAATTAAATGATAATTTAACAGTAGGATTGATATGGATAAGGTATGCATAGTATATTAGATGATGTGCGATTTCCATAGGAAAGTCTATGCCAGGCTATTGGAATGGAGACACTGTCCAGTTGTCAACCCTTAGACTCAAGAGTAACAATGCAGATTCTGTCCTGGCCATGGAATGATGGACCAGTTCTTTAACTAGAGATGTGAGGGGGTATGGGAGTTTGCCACTTCAGTATAAATGCAGTGGTAGCCCAGGGGTTATGGTACTTGACTTGGAATTGAAAAGTTGCCAGTTCAAGCCCTGCCATTGTTGGGCCCTATGATCGTGCCCCCTGAGCAAGGCCCTTAACCCTCAAGTGGTATTCAATCATAATTGTAAGTTTCTCTGGATAAATGCACCAGCTAAATGTAAATGTGTTTTGTTGATCTGAAGAAGGCAAATGACAACGTACCCCAGGAGCAGGGGATGCTGGGACTGGTGATGTAGGATGAGAGCTGTGTCCACATTCTCAGTGTTAAGTTAATCTTGTTCAGTGTGAGCATTGGACTCCACTTCTGTCTTTTCTTCACTGTGGTTTGTGATATTCATTTCAGGATAGCAAGACATAGCCAAGGACATGAGGGCTTCTGGCAGGGGCATCAGGAGGATGTGGCACTGCTGTTTGTGGACAGTGAGGTTCTTTCCTAAGTAAATAAAGAATCATTGTAATATGTCCTTAAAGAAAACAACAAAATTATTACAAAATCTGTTCAACTCTATACTTACTATTGTACAAAGTGAAAAACAAAGCAAAACAAAAAACAACACTGATATTGTTTCAATGCAACTGCAAAGTACTATGCAAACTGTAAGGCTCTTAGACAAACAGCCAATAAAGATTTTCTTTACATAAAATTTAAAACAAAATATTTCCAGCATTAGTGTCAATATTAGGCTTACAAAGCAATACCAAAAAACAATATGCCTCATTGCTCTATCCTGTCCTTTCCTATCTTTTGTTTTTGGCTCTTACATACATGAACCAAAAATGTATAGTGCGTGCATCAGATTACCATCTTTTACATGATTCTCCCTGACCCCCACCCAGTTTTCCTCTCAAGTTATATATTTACACAAAGAGACATCTCAACCATCTGTAAAATCTCAGATTTTCGGACAAGTCATCCTATTTGTTTGGTTTTAAGGATGAATGCTTAAGAGCTTGACACTAAAATCCCCTGGGGGAGCAGAAAGTCTTTCATCCATGCAGACAGGCACAAGACAATACTTCCTGATCATTGTGCCTAATTTGACCTGATGGATTTTCTAATACAGGTCAAACTCTTATGAACTTTGTGTTACACATACTGTTTCCTAGAAAATGAAGAGAAAAGGAGACAGAAAATGTACAGTAATGTTTGTGCACAAAAGACACACAATTGAATACATCTACATCTAGTTGAGGTATGCTTAAATGTTTAATATCAAAATTAATCAAAATTTTAAAGGATTTTTACCTTACCATTCATTTTCTTGCCCTGATGTAGTTAAAGTTTTCAGCATTTAGATTGACTACCTTAGATCTTGAATTCAAGAAAGAGACTGAGCAGCAGTCCACGTGATGTTCTATAATAGGTTTCTCATATTTTCTCTCTACAAAGTGCAGTTTTGGCTTTGAGCAGGTGAGCAGGCATCAGCTGCTAGAATGTTTGTCTTCAGCAGACACAGCTCAAGTTGCCCACATAATTCCCCAGACAGACCACCAGTAAATGTTAGCAGTGGCATCATGGCCTCACCTATTGATTCAAGGACCTCCGTGTCCTGCCACAAGGGACCCAGGTATTGTGGTGTTCTGTGCTGTCTGCTTCTGCTCTAGTCTTCTTTCCATTCTTCACAGCCTCTGGAAATAAGAGCATTCTCTAGTAGACTTAACATCCTCTGGACCTTCTTTAGTGCATCTATCTTCCCTTAAATGTGAAAGTCAATGTTAAAGAAAAAAAAGATGGAATTATTAATCTGCACAAATTTGTCAAAAGCCTGTGCATCAATGACATTCATACATACAGGGTTTATGAGTTCTGCTTTTGACACTACTATGCTACTTTTCTACTTTGGAGCCTGTACCTTGGTAACTACACTGGATTATTTCTGATACAGGCATGATTCTGTGAGGACAGACTTTATTCTGCATCTGCTCATTTGCTAATTGATTTAGAGTGAATCAATGTAGTGTCCATCAGTAACACCTTCAAATAATGTCCATGAAGTGAGCTACAGTGATCAGAATTAGTTTGTAATCCTGCTAAAGGCTAGGGCTATATTTGATCCCTAAAGTGATCCCCAAAGGTGTTACACATTCAATCCATCATCTCTCACACCTAAGTCACAATAAGTAAAAACAAGAAAAATAAGGCAGTTCATGGACATGATTGTTTTATCTGCCGTCATTTCCCTTACTAGTGGAAAAAAAGCTGAATAAATCTAATGTGCACACACTGGATGATTATGTTTAGACACTAAGTAACCTGATTTTTAGAATTAGTTTTTGTCGTGTCCGTTGATGCAGGAAAGAAGAGACAGGAACCAGTGCGTTACCCTGCGGCCTTTTATTAATGCAGAGCTCTGGAGATGTCACTTCACAACGCAGTGCGAGTGAGATCTAAAGCATAACTTTGCAACAGACAGACTTATAGTTTTTCTCGCCTTGCACCACTTCTGCTTTTGTGTTTTTCCATCTCAGCCGTCACCTCTGTTTGACCGTCTCGTACACATGTCTTCTTGCGTAATCACACATATGCATGTCTAGGGCATTTCCTTTTATGTCTGGACATACAGTAATTATTTTATTAATTCAAGCATTATTCTCTATTAGTGTAAGCTTAGCATTCATTTAATTTATGAAACCTCACATTTTCTTCTCAGAAACGGTGTAACCAGTATAATCCCATTAAGTACTCCACTATTAATTTGTTAACAAAACCAAATAAATGTGACAAAGAACAACTTTGTGATGTAAGAACACTTTTAAACGATCGCAGAAAGGCAAGAATAGTGTCATGATTTAATCATCCCAACAAACCGAATTTCAGCTCCAAAATAATGGGATCACTTGTCAGCACTAGAGGTTCCCCGGGGCGGCAGAGACTGCCTTAGTTATAAAACAGGTTACACAGCTCATTTGACCTACTTTAAGACAGCTGCTAGCGATCCCGCTATATTGAACAAAGCACAATTTGTCACTTATCTATGTAATTAAAACGCCAATAATACAGGCGAGATAACCGTTCTTTCAGTCAGTTGTTTATGTAAATGGTCTAAAGGTAGTGCAGTTGTGTGTCCTTTACTGGGCATCTCTTTGCACTGCGACGAGAAGCTGCCGAACGCAGCTCTACGGCTAACTTTGCTTCGTGGACTGGTTTCTTAATTATAGTAAAACACTGAATAACCTACTGCGATCGGCCCAAGAACCCACTTTTGTCAGCCGATATTAGCCGCTGTCAGTGGCAGCCACTTAACGAATGAACGAGCATAATTTTGTTCTCACTACCTGAAGAACCGCTTAAATTTCGAGAAGTTTCAGCTGTGTGTAGGGTAGGACGTGGGCTGGTGTATGCAAATCAGTCAAGACTTGCCTAACAGTTTAGAAATCGACCCTTTTACGACCGTTTTGCTTATGCGGGATTTGCATTTGTGGTTCACAAGTACAGATTTTTTATTCAAATACAGCTTTCCATCCTATGGCACATTTAACGATAGCTATCTACATTAAATAACTGTATAACACGGTCAGTAAAAAGTAACCTTAACATATTATTATTGTGCGATTTATGTTTCCCGCTTCATGGACACATTCTGAAGCTTCGTTCCCTGTCGTTAACGGATAATTCACGGACGTGAGAAAACTGGATACAAGCAATTCACTGGAATAGAGGTGATTGTGAGACTGGTAAAGGGAGTGAGGGAGGGTGGTAACTCAGGCTCACTGATGACTGACGAACAAGTCTCACCTCTTAAGCTCCTCTTGTACTTCCGAAAGAGAACAGTTGACTACGTTTTCATGTCAAGCCTATATGGAGTCACGTACATCATGGACATCATTGGAAACTGCATAGTCAAAATGATCAAGAAAAGGTTTTGGGCATAGGTTCTGACCATGATCACTCTGAACATACTTAGCAATGGTCCAACCCATCCACTTCAACACATGCGCACCCTCCAATGGCCGTCTCCCTGGCCAGACTGGTCTAGATGCGGTCATCACTCTCCACCTTGTCTGTGTGGATTGACACAGGCCTCATACCCCAGTGAGATGGCTCTATGGGCTGTGCCCTGCTGCTCCCTGTTCCACCTGCACACGCCTACATGCTTTATCAGTTTGTGCTGCCTTTTGCCCTGCCACTGATAGTCATCTGCATGATCTTCTTCCAGGTCCTCAAGAACATGGCTATCAATATGGCCACTATGTTCCAGTCAGGCGTCCGTCTCCGTAACAGGGGGTGACATCTGTCTTGTTTTCCTTCATCTGCTGGGCCCTATATTACATCATGCAGTAGCCCCACCTGGCATGCAGTGACCAAGCTTTGCCTGCCTCTAAGCTTATAACATTGCGATTGGCACAGGGTACACCAAAAACTGTATCAACCCATTTCTATACATTATTCTCAATGGGACCTTCAAGCAGCAGTTCATTTTTGCCACTTTGCATAGAGCCTCCACGAGATTTGACATGTTGCATGTTTTTGCCTAAATACTTTTATGTTCACCACTGTTACAAAGACATTGAGTTACCATAGCCTTCCTGCCAGGTTGGGCCAAATTGACCGTTCTGAACAAGGCAATTCTGCTTGCAGAATAGTTGCTAGCTGTATTATACTTTTTTTCTTCTTCTTTGCACTACTATATGTAAATTCTAGATTGTTCGGTGTAGAAATTCCAAAAGGTCATTAATTTCTGATTTACTAAAATGAAATTGTCTGGCACCAACAACCATGCTGTGGTCAAAGTCAGTTTGTGATGTCTGAAATGAACATTAAATGAAGCTCTTGACTCATGCCTCCAGGAATTTATGAAGTTGTGCAGGTTTTCCTAACAGAGGACAATGTGTATAAAAAAAATCTATTTATCGTTTAGAATGAGAAACACCTTTATACTATGTTATTTGGCTGAATGACAGAAGAAGCTATTTTCAGTCAACAATAATAATACACCCAATAAGTTTCAATGTAAGATCTAGGATAATTTAAATTTGATCACTTTTCCATCATTCAAGTTACAGTAATGTGTTCTGTTGCTGGGAAGGTTTTTAAATTTGGGAGGTTAGATAAGGCTAAAATATTTTATTTTTTCAGGACAGTTACATAAATATTTATTTTTCATTGCTGTAAAATTAATTTAGCTCAAAATGCAAATGAGAAGCTTGAATATAAACAAAACATCCGAGTCATAGTCTTTGTGTTTTATCTGCAAATCTGTACTATATGTACTACCAATACAAATATGATGTGTTTTAATGTCTTATAAAATACAGACATTTTGGGCTAAGCATTGCATGCTTAACTTACTGTCATGTCCTCTGTGGTGATTTCCATCTTCAACTGCAGAGGTCACTGTCACCAGTATACTGAACTGTGTTCCACACCGGTTGTACTTGTTACATCATTAACAGTGTTTAAATTAAACAGTGTTTAAGGCTAGGCTTAAGGTTAGTTCAGTGTGTAGTTGTGCCTCAATTTTCTACAGAATGATGAACATTGTTTTCTGTCTGTGCTGTTTTGATTTTGACCTTTGGACTTGTTTGCCCTCGTGGACTGCTTTACTCTGTATTTTGACTGTTTTCTGGCTCTGACTGAGTTTGCCTACTTCAGTAAATACTTGCAATTGGATCCTAGCCTTCCTGTTCAGATTAAGTGTGTGTGTGTGTGTGTGTGTGTGTGTGTGTATGAGACTCAACATCCCTTCCTTTTTATGCAAATGACCCACAGTACAGAAAAAGGGAAGTTATCAAAAGGCATTACTTATATGTACACATAAAAAGGGAATAAGGCACTAAAGAATATATGGCACCACATTGTACTTGCGCAGTAAATTAATGTTCAAAACTGTGGGCATGAACTGCGCATTAACATTACTCTATATACTTTGCTTTTATAGAAAATATTGTATATAAACTAGTAGTCCTGATGTTTAATTATAACAAAAATCCTAACTTCTGAATGTTTTATATATAGGTTTGTACTTAATCCAATAAATAATTATTGCCAGTTAATTATGTGCCCGATTATACATTGTTCTCTGAAATGACAAACTGTCTGAATAAATGGCTATTATTTCTATACAGTTCTCCAAATGCAGATGTAAAACACATCCTAGAATTGAATCATCCTGCACTTTTGGCCCTGGCTTATTATTCAGGAATATTATTCAGCAGACTCGCTTGGTTGTATTAGCTGAGACTGAAGTTTCATTGTGCAGCTGGTAATGAATCATAATCAAAAGCAAGGAAAGATCACATAACCACTAATACCAAGACTCCTGCTTCTGAAAGGCCTACCTCGCCAGCCACTTGACTACATCGCTCATGCAGGGTCGAGCCATCAACACAGTTTGACATAGCAGAGCCCGAGTTAACTCCTTCCCCTTATCTTCTATGCAGGCTCCTCAGTCCACCACAAATTTAGTTTGGGTTAATTTGTTTCGGTTACACTGTTTGTTACTTTTGTTGTACTATAGCGATTTTAGTGAATTCACTACCTCTGGTCATCAGCAGAATATTAATCAATGATTTTTATGCATCTTCTCCGTTTATTCAATAAACATACTTTAGTTATAATGCTTGTGAGTCAAGAATGGTATTCTAATTTTAGGTATATGAGAATTTTTGACATTTATGAGTTGAGACTGAATCATTAATAAATTAATTACAATGAATTAATTTTCCCCTTTAATCAGGGGAATAGGTGCCCCTATTATGATTATTCCTATAAATTATGATTGATAATTTATTAAAGTGTTAATACCACTACATAGTACTTTTATATACAGTAAAAAGCATATCTACTGCATTGCTCCACAGGCTGTGACAACTCCCTTTGACTTATATTAAAAATAGAAACATGAGAATTATTATTAAAATTATTAGAAGAATTATAATAAAACATGATTAGAAGAACTAGGTGGCATTGTGCTAACTTTGTTAATGAGCTATTAATTACTTGGCAGATGAGAGGGGATCCATACTGTAAGTCTTCATGTCTCAACTCAGGCTGATGTAAATACATTGTTAATACACTGCGAATACATCGCTGTTGCCTATTGCTGCCATAATCCTCATGTGTAAAAAGGTGCATAGGCACAGTGTCACAGATATCCTTGCTTGATTGGCTGTCATGCAGTGAAAACATGAAGTATCAGTGTTTTGTTATTGGTTACAGTACTGACTTGAATTGGAAATGAGTAAGAACTGTGGCATGAAACACATAGGCTATCAAGACTAATTATGCGCCACTTCTATTAATTACCAAGGCAGGAGATGTTTTTTCACAAATGACTGAATAACTTGCTGCTTTAAAGGGAGAAGTGGTGTGTGTTACCATCACTCTCTCTGAGGTTCAGCTAATTCAGCTGATGGTCTCCAACAGCTCTGGCAAACAAAACAGGGCTTAATGTAACTTGCTTGAGCACTCCTGCTGTTGCAGTATAAATTATCTGCTTTGATTACAACTTTATCACTAACCTGATGGCAGAGCTGTGGGAAAGTCAGGGTGTTGGGAGCTTTCAGGGTTGTTTTGTTGGTTGGGGTTGAGGACATTGGCTAGACCTTGGATAAAGCAGCAGTCCCTGAATGGGACCAAGCTGATACCACGCTGCAGATGTACATTAATTAAGGATATAATGTGTTAAAAGAATTTGGTAACATAGGTGAACCTTCCCTCCATTTCAATATACATTAAATATGACCATTTCTATATTTAAATCATTGTGACAGGCCTTTTCCCGTGTTGTACACTCAAGTCTATCCTAACTAAGCAAACCATGATTTATAAAACTTCCAAATAATTAATCACTGCATGGTTTGAGGAGTCTGTGTGAGCTTTGCAAGATGACTGCTTCTAAGAAAAAATATTCATAGGGTGGTAAATATTTCAACTTACATTTGAAGCTGGAACGATCACAAAAGTGAAATGTGAATGTTGATATTAGACATTGGGAAAAAAGCTAAGCTAACACTTGTAGGAATATTTACAGTTCATCATTGATTCATATGAGGAGTCAGGACAATGTTCTCGGTTGATGGCTTTAAATGCTACCTGTCCCTGTCAAGCCTGGAGCAAATGATTAAGTGAAATTTAATGCAGAGATTCCATTAATTAATTTGTTCTTCCATGCAGTGATAAAAAATGAGTATTGCTTTTATCTGTAAGATAAAAAGCATCTGAATGACCATTGCTCTCTGACAATGATAACAACTACAATAGTTTACATGTAGCTTACCTTTCCCTCTTGCCAAAGATTTTTTCCCTCTTGCCAAAGATGTTAAAAGTAGTTACAGCCTAACCTAATAAACTTAGTGTAATATGTTTGGATAAATCAAACTTCCTTTTGTTATATAAAATAAAAGAACACTGATGATCAATATAGATTGAACAATTGATGCTGAGACAGAAAAATATATCTTTTGTTTTACTGTCTGGCCAGAAGGACATGAAGGACATACTCTTGCCACAGAAAAATAAGAACTGAGCTATTAAATATACTCTGCTATTGAATATTCTACACCAGATCACATGTTTAACTGAACAAATTCATGTTTGAAACTAGAATTGTCAAAAATAAAACAAAAGTATAGGGTATTATTAAAGCAAACAATTAATGTGAACCCATGTCCACAGTTTAACCGAGTAGCTAAATCCAAAGGTTTTCCTTCAGGGTAGGCCTTATTATAATCACATCAAAGGTGGGGAAAACACTTGGACTGACTTCAGTATTCAAATGACCAACCACATATTCACACAATGAGAAAAATATTAGTCCACTTAGTCTGCACTTTAAAATTAGCACCATGATTAGCCTAGTCCAATTTAGAAATAGAACATACTGAGTCATGACAAAGGGTGTGCTAAATCTGCTATATTAAAAATAAAATGCAATACAATGTGTTATATAAATTGACAGTAGAAACATATATAAGGTTTCAGTGTTTCAATTATAATTGTGTTTCACCCTTTCTTTCAAGGCTTTGCCATCTCATCAGTATCTGAGCAATACAATTAATTACAAATTGTACAATTACATTTACACTAATTACAATTTAGTTAAAAAGGTTCATTACAAAACTTTGCATAAAAACACATCCCCAACTTTTATCCCTTATCAACAAACTCTTATTATGGTACTGCAAGAAAGCTTAGTGAGTTCTAAAAAAATAAATAAAAAAAAAGAAATTACTGATGCACAGTGAAAAACATGAAGATTTTTTGCCCACAGCTAGAACTAAATTATTTGACTGAGGAGTTTGGTGAATGTGAATCAGTGCTGCATGATATGGAAAACATACTATATTGCAATTGTACTGCTTTATATTTTAACTGCAATATGAATTTCAATAATATAATACACACTGTAGAACACGATGTGATATGGTTAAAGACTGGCCTGCATCACATTATTATTATTATTATTATTATTATTATTATTATTATTATTATTATGTTGGCTCATGAGACAGTTGTGATTCATTAACACCCACCAAAAACTCAACTGGAATAACTGAAGTCAACATGCTCACAACAAATCACAGATGTTTATGATTTGTTCAAGAGCTCATTTACATTTTAAGACCTGCTGTATTATTATTATTATTATTATTATTATTATTATTAGTAGTAGTAATAGTAGTATAGTATCTTATTGTCGTAGTAGTAGTAGTAGTAGTAGTAGTAGTATTACAAAGACCAATACTGAAATAAAAATAAACAAGTAACATACTGTGCAGCCCTTGTGTGGATGTATCACAAATACAGGACAGGACAGTACACAACAAATCAGATTGTTAAATTAACACCTAGATTGTACATTTGTAAACAATGCAATTTCATGCCATTAAAATGTACATTAGTAGTGTTTACTTCTGATTTTATGTCTTTAGACACTGCAAGAAGTTTGTTTCAGACACTTACAGTTCACAGGGTTAGATAACTCACTTGTTACAAAACCCACTATAAGCAATAGACTCCCACTTATCTACTGCAATTATGTCCAAGCACAAAGACTTTCTCTGACAAGCTATGAATAATGTGAATTTTCAATTTAAACATGTAAATTATTTGAAGAAGCATTTAAATCATTCAATGGGCTTTAAAACAATAACTGAAGGCTTACTAAACATCACAGGCATGATTTGTTTTAGATGTTCCACCAAGATGGATTGCTGGATCAGCTGGTTGGTTAAATACATTTTACAGCACTTTTGTCAAGGCCACTCACCATGACAACAAATATTGGGTTTGTAACTACACATAGATGGCCTATCAGGGCAGATATGACTGATGCTAATGTACACTATGCTGTTTGACTCACTGTCTCTCAGGAATCTCTGGATATATACAAAATAATCTCATTACTGGCCATAAGAATGAGAAGACCAGAATGTGGGCTCATAAATGGGCTGTAAAACAAAAAACCCTTATTTTTTCCTCTAGCAATATTATATTCCCTAAATATAAACACAGAGTTTTTAATTTTTTTAATTCAGTTTTTACATTTTGGTTACTGTAATGATTAATTTCAAAACAGCTGTTTTAAACTGCCTCAAATCACACAGATCATTGCTAGCAAGTTTAAAGCAATGTGGAAGAACCATGTACTGTGTCCCAATATCTTTAGGAAAGTTTAAATTCTCATAGATTTTGTACAGCATAAGCATATAGGTTGATTTGGTGACCAAGAGCATTTCCCATGTACTGCACAAATGTTTTGATCGTACCTGAACAAAAGAGGTGATGTAAGTACACTATAATGTCATGTACACTGTGCAATGCATGCATTATTTAGTAAGCGCATATTGCGTCCTATATGTGGTCTGTATAATAAAGACCAGTGAGCATGGATCCTAAGTTAATGATGCACCACTGTGCCAGTGATTGTACATGCCCTTTAGAATATATCTGTGTATGTGTGAATGTAGAAAACAATAATGCATTAGTTTTGAAACTAATGCTCTTTCGAGTATCACTATAAAAAGGCACTTACAGAAACAAATGTCACAACTGAGATCTCCCCAGTTTTGATGAAAGATGCTGACTCCAGTTTCTGGCTTAAGTAAGATCTGCTCCATCTATCTGTAGCAAGTTCACATTTCGTCCTGCAGCATTACCACCATGTGACTGGGTAAACAGAGCATGACATCTGTTTAATTGGGTAGGTAATATCTCTAGGGGTCTCCATGTTTCACACCATCTGACAGGCTGGACATTTCCAAATTAAAAAACATGCTGCTAGCAAATTTAAAATGTTTCACACAATAGGAATGTGGTTAGGCTTATTTTTGATGGAGCAAATGTGCTGGATACTGGAAGCGTAATTCAAGGAAGCAAATAATATATCCGGACAAAAGTGCACAGATTAGCATAACTCATATATTCTAAAACATGAAACAAGATTTTCATGAATGTGTCTCACAATATACATCTGTAAAAGAGTTTGCGTCTAATTAAAACTGCATTTTCGGGATGTTTCGGTAGGCAGGAGCATAATCTAAATTACACTCGCTTGCTTTTTAGTGAAAAACACGACCTGGAACTTGGATCATATCTGTGGCCACTAATAAAATTAGTTCGGATTTGGGTTTGGTAGCTTTTCACATGCTTTTATTCTATGTGGGATATGTTCCCAGATTTGGATGAAACATAAACGTCATGGCACCATAAATGTAGTGTTGTCTTCGCATATGTTCCTCTGTGCTGACTCAAGTTAGTTCAAAACAAATATACAGACATACATACTTCCCTCAGATACCTGCACATCAGAAGCAGGATTCAGGGACATCAGAAGCAGGATTCAGGGACATGCTTCTGCCTGCCTAGTGAGGTGGTGCTGTATCTAGACCTCTGCAATGTAGCATAGGAGGGTTTATCTGCTGTGAGCTCTTTGTGGGTTGGCACCAGTGGGCCACTGCGCTGGAGAGACACAGTTCTCCTCAGACTCAGATCCAGCCTACACTGAATATTGGAAGAGCTATGCGCTCGCTTTATATCAGCTACACGAGCCGAACCATTAAGGCTGCCTCTTCCATTGACCATTGCCTTGCTGTTGTTTCGCCCATTGTTGCTCTTTTGGACACCATTGGCTTTCTTCTCTTCTGCTACCACTCCATTCAGCATGCCACTGGATAAAGAGAGCTTTGATAGGCTCTTATTGGTTGAAGTTTTGCCTTGGCCCATCTCCCCAGCAGTACCATCTTTTGACTGGTTGTCTTTCTTAATAGAGCCTGTCTTTAGAAAGGAGAGGACACCACCTGAGCTCCGAGTTTCATCACTCTTGCATCCACTCACCCCCTCTGACCGGGTTTGATTATCCAGAATCTTGGAAGCTCCAGCTGGTTGCCTCCAGAGCCTCTTTAATGTGGAGTCTCTGGAAGGAGGTAAAGAGTTAGAAGCACTACCTCCTGGTTTGTGGCCGGTACAGGCACCATGCTTGGACAATCCATTCTGATTCTTCCCATGCTGTTCAGGCCTTGTCCTCTTCAAGCTCCTTCTGGTTAGCGAGCCTTGATCTTGTCCTTTAGCATAAGTATTAGCTGGGCCTCTGCTTTGGCCTTCAGGCACTTTGGGTGAGTCTGGCCCATGACAGCTTCCTCGCTCCACTCCACTAAAGCTACTGCTGCCACTAGGGGAGCTGAGTGAATCTCCTTCATGGTGCTGCGTGGTGACTTGAGCAGGGCTAGCTACCAAGCTCACAATGGGCTCCTTAGTGCACCGTGGTCGCCGACCAGATTCCAGGTACTTTACCAGTTCTCCAGGCTGAGCTGGTGAAGTATGGGGGATAGATGTAGGTTTTTTTTGGTCTTTGGAACCAAAAGACCAGCGCAGAGGAAGCACTTTGCTCAGATTCTCCTTGCTTTTTGTGGGAGAACGCATGCTTACACTACGGGCCTGTGTACCTCTTCCATCTAGGATGTGAAGAACAAAGGAAGAAATGGGTGTGCACAAAATTATATTATACATCCCAAATGTGCAACCTTATATTTTGTTCAGTTAATTTGACAATTATAGTCATTGGTCTGAAAGTCATTTACTGTTTTGCGAAAAATGTTTATTTTTGTAGTTTTTACAAGTACTGGCCCCATCAGACAAGAAGTATCAAAACCAAACATAAATATAAATTCACTGATATTAATTATATTAAAACATATGTTACACTATTTAATAAAAAGGACAAACAAATGAATAAAACACTGGATTTAACTAACACTCTCGATGGCATGAGACCACCTCTTGAGAACTGAAACAAATGGATAACTCACCAGTATTAGCTTTAGTGAGCTGTGCAGGGAGTGCAGGGGAGGTTGGTGTCTGGGGCTCTGGTGCTGAGGAATAACTGGAGGTCTTAGTTGCTGGGCTAGAGGTTTGGCGCTCTTCTGTCAGAGATGTCAGACGAATGAGCCAGTGATTAGATCTGGAGGGGCTCGTAGAGCCTGCAGGAAGTCAAACCATGTCACTGTTTAATGACTCTGTCAGTTCTTTTCAAATAGATATGCTGGCAATAACAATTAGAAACAAATATAGTGAACATCAGTCATTACCACACTGTCAACTGTAGCAGTTCAAGCAATTAACTAGTGTTTATCTTCAGTCTGTGACAGGAGTGCCATCTATCAGCTCTGTTTAGTATACATATTTTAGTTTTTATATTTGAAGATTCATTCATAATGACTCGAATTCTGCCTCTAGGGATATTTTTCTAAGTAATTGCATCTCCTCCCTTTCCACAGGTCTCAAATTAATTTGTGTGATTTAGGATAGACAATATTGATGAAGGCTGTGCAGAGAGGCTAGAAACATGGTGGATAAAAATATTACTGATGTTCCACAATTTAAATGAAACATAATATGTAGATGGTTCCACTATGATGAACTATAATCACCACACTCAAGTTTCATAAACCAATAGTCTATATCTAAACACAAACTAAACTAAAACACAATATAATGTATGTGGGTGCGAGTGTAAATGGAAGGCTTTCCATTAATGAAGGGTATTGAGAAAAGGAGTGGGATTCTAATGCATGAATTCTAATGTGTACAGAAATAAAAGCTGACCTCGGAGACAGCATCCAGCTGACCATGCAGGGATGCTGTTGCGTCTCTGGTAGAAGAGGATGTAAGCCCCACGGGTACACACTTCCCCTTCAGGCACAGGCTCTACACTGCTGTCATCATAGCCATACCATTGGCCATCCACTGAGTTCCTGCAATATGCTGTTAATTCATGGATATAATTTGACCTGTACAGTGTATGTACCTGCTGGCATGCTACTCACACATATAGCATTTCAAAGAATGCACATTCACTCTCGCAATCACAAGAATGCTGAGTCCTTATGTATCAGTCATGATACAGTCTAACACAATGATACACATGCAAGAAATCAAAGTTTAGGGGAATGCATAACTGCTTGAGAGAAAGAGCAAGATATGTATACCTCAAAGTGAACTTTGAGTGTAGATACAAGTTGCTAATGAATGTAGTTTTATATGTTTCTAATAAAGTGCCTGGAGAGTGTAGTTCAGAACTTGCACACTTTCAAATTTGTAGATAACGCCATTACAAATACTGGCTGGGATGTTATTATATTGTGATGCTCTCAATTTTAAATGCTTGTCATTAGTGTCATCATGACCCTTAAATATTACACAACAGAAGGTCTAGTTCTGACCCAGCATGGAGTCCTGCACAACAATGCATAAAACAACCCAATCTCTGGCTGTCATTTATTATGGGGTCGCATACCTGTATAGTGACCTCCATGCATCCCTCCATGATGGTTGCACACGGCATACAGATCATAGAGAAAGTCCTGGGCATGCTGGCTTGCTTCTGCGCTTTGATGGGTTTGCTGTTTCCAGCCTGAAGGTAGACGGGCACAGTTGCTCCTCTTGACCATGTGGGGTGCCATATCTAGGCCTGTGAGAGGGAACCGGACCAGCGTGGACAGCTTGTTCCGCCGCTCACCCACCTGTCGGAAGCGCTTGAGATGGAGGATGAGGATGTCAGGGAGTGTCCACAGGCTCATTTGGAGCATACCCTGCTGGAGCTGCTTGCAGTGAGGACATTTCCATGCGTCGTCAGGAGCCAGCTGAAGGCAAAGTGTGAATATCATATGAGGGCTCTAATCTTTACAGAGGAATGAATGGATGGAATTAGTTTCATTCTGTAGGGTTACGTGTGCCAGAAGCAGATATTACTGTACCTACAAGGATTCTGGGCCTCTTAAACTCTTTTCCACTTACAACTGTGGTAAAATTAGTGCCATTTTATTCAGTTTTTAATGGAAGTGACTCTCTGCCTTCCCACAGTCCCTCCAACCATGAAATAATATTAGGCTACATATCTTACCAGCTGAATAGTACATGCATAAATATTCAGAGCTTTACATGTGTTTATGCCGCAGAGGGAGCAGGCACTTTACACGTCTCTGCAATCTACTTTAGGATGCAAGAAAGAATAAATTGCAAGCAAAAAACAGCAACAGAACTTTAGACTAGACTAATTAAGCAGTGTAATAAAATAAAGTACATGTTAAGTCTATCTATTTGCCTAAAAGTCTTAATTTCTGAGCTAAGGTTCTAACCAAAACTCTAGACCTAATCTTTGACTAGAACTTGTATTGCACATATACTGCATTCTAAGTGTATTAAAAGACCAAAGACTTATTTTGGCCTATACTTGTTGGGCACCTTTTTTTTGCTTATTTTTCTGTTTTTTATATTTCAAAATATACTGCAGTTTTATTCGACTAATGTGTTATTACATAACAGTCCTATATAGCTTTGTATTAGGCTTATGAGTATATTGTAAAGCTTATTGTAAATTTATTTAGCTAGCCAAACCATTTTCTCAAATAGTTTATACTCCACAATACAATAAATAAACAGGTTTAAATTATGTATCCACTCATTGAACAGAGTGACAAATCTGTATAACATTAGAGGTAATATATTTATCTTCTGACTTTTTGTTTTACTGTTTTTTTTCCTTTTTCCAGCTTTCAATACAGAGAAGGGACAATAACTTCTTGCTTTCTTAAACAGAATTAGAACATCCCCATTGTTCTATTATAGGAAAAAGGCAGATAATCATGGAGTGTGAAGTTTATCAGCATGAGGACAGTCGGAGGCTGTTTCATTCAGTGGGAGATGGACATACACAGAGACGTTTCAGGCTGTGTATGTACAGCTGTATGTGTTACCTGCTCCTCTTTCGTGTAAAGCTGAAAGCACTCGTCGAGGGTGCAGCTGTGCTGCTGAACATGTTGCTGCTGCTGGGTACGCACACTCTCCGAGTCCTTCACCACCTCCTCCTGAATGTTACCAAACAGACTACACACACATACACACACACATTCAAACTCGCACTGCGCTAGGGGAGGTTTCTAATTGGTGTTTTCAGTGGATTGTTGTCTAAAACACAAGACAGCTGAAGAAGCCAAGAAACAAACACTGAAGCAGGCTGCGTAGGCTGGTTTGTGTGTAACAATTTCTGTGCCTATGTCCTAAAGGAGCAATAAGTCATTTTTACCACCTGTGTCATGATAGAACAAGTCAGACCCTCACAGACCTCGTGAGGTTTTTTATTCTCGGTGGAGTAATCCATAATCCCGAGTAAATAATAGAAGGAGGGTCAGAACCAGAGAGCACAAGACAAAAAATCCAGATAACATTAAACATTAGCTCAAAACCAGACAGGCACAAGAGACAGGCAGACAAAATCACAGGGAGCAGGCAAAGGCAAAAAAACAGGATGAAACAAAACAGCCTGGCAATGAGAATAAAAGCAAATAGATGAAAACCGTTCAGTATGTAGACACCGAGAGAATGACAATACTTTGCAAAGAGTGACTGGCAATGGTAATCTTAAATAGAGTGATGAGCAGCAGGTGAATTCAATAGTCCAGTGATGAGGATCTTGTGAAGCGATGCATGGGAAGTTGGGAGTTGTAATCTGGTATGTAGTTAGGGGAGGTCGGCTCTGTGATGCCACTTTTTGGTGCAATAAACAATATTTATGACAGTGAACATTTATTTATTTACATTTTTTCTTTAAAGTGTAGCTAACATGAGATGAATCATTTTACTTTGTAGTCCTCAAATGAACCAGGTCCCCCCCATTTGGAGCTGGTCATGTATAAAACAGATTTAGTACAGAATTTCTGAAACATCCAGGCCAGTAGAGGTCAGTGTAATGGTTTCATAATGTGAAGAATCACTCTTTATAGAATCACTTATTGCTCCTTTAAACTGATTAATGATAATAGTTTGACTCACCAATCTTTTATTCTGTGTTCCCACTCAACGATCAGCTTCACATGGGGAGGCCCACCTGTGCCACAAAGCTTCAGAGCTCTGAGGAAACACAAAACAGACACCTTTTATCTCAGAGCATTTTATTACCATTTACTAACAAACTATAAATGGAAGTAAATCTGCACCTCCCTGATGATATCGGGTCAGTATTTTGCTTTTGGATTGATATCGGTGCTTTCCTAAGATAACAACCATTGAAAAACTTCAGCTCCTCTTTTCAGTCCAAGGGTGCATTTTTGGCTTCTTAGACAAAGTAATTAAAGTGTAACAAACCAAGGCTGGTCAGCTTCTTGTGCAGACATGCAGCCTTGCTCTTCTCCCCCAGTCCTATCAGAGAACAATGCAAGCCTTGAAAAGACTCTACTTAAATAAACGTTAACAACATGGAGATGCATTAGCTCCCATGACAAACCAATATATCATCCTACAAGGCTTCTGTCCAGGTGGAAACACTGTACCATTCATTAATGGTTGGTATAGTGGAGATGTTCAGTTCAAGATCTCAGGGTGATCTCTCTCAGAGCCTTTACTTGTAAGTAATTAAATTAGAACATACTCTCTCAAGAAAGTAAAGAAATTCATTAAGACCTTGCAAGACAGATTTGACAATGTAGACCTTAAAGGGAATAAGCCCCAAGGTGTTCCAGGTCAGACCTGTGCATTTTGCTAAATGCTAAGGGATTTAATTCCTGAAGAACCGTTATACATACACAGCACTGGTTTTCTATGCCTAGTAAAAGACCACTTATCCTTTAAATATCAGCCAATAAATATCTCTCATTCACATGTGCGCATGTGTGTGTGCACACAACTAACATACTGTCCTTTGAGTATATATCATAAAATTCTAATCACAAATTCCCAGTACAGTACAGTGTTTCAAGGGGAAAGAGTATGTTGAAAAGTGCATGGTCCCCATATTGAAGTATGGTGATGGTAAAGTTCTTATATGGGAGATAAATGATTTCTAAAGGTTTGGGAAATTGTACTTCATCCATGACATTATAATTTCCCAGATGTACTGCATAATCTTGAAAGATGCTGCCTTCTCTACACACCCTGGGACGTAGAGCACTCTTGCAACATGACATTGACCTCAAACAATTCTTCCAAGGTCACTGTTGCATTCTTAAGGAAGAACAAGGTAAAAGTGCTGTAGGGGCCAAGTATGTCACCTGCCCACAATCCTACTGAGCACCTGATGGGAATTCTGAAGAGTTCAGCTGCACTCCATGAATCATCAAAGCACTCAAGGAGGTCATCCTTTAGGTTTTGAACAGGACAGACATGACAATCATGAGCTTATACACTTCATGCCAAGAACAGATGACATACTAAGTACTAGTAGGCTACTCATTTGTTGAATTTAATTAAGGGTCATGTTTGCAAACAATTATTATTATTACTATTACTATTATTATTATTATTTACATTTATATAGCACCTTTCTCAGATTCAAGGACACTTTACAGACAGACAATGATTTAAGCAAAGCTAGCTAATTCATTTTACAACTATTAATTACATATCTTCCTCATACTTCCATAAATTGTAATGGTGATAATTTAGAAATAGATTTTTATGTCCAGATGTATTTATTTATGCTGTGTACTGTATATGAGCATCCTTATAGACATTCTCGCACATGAAAAAAAGTTTGAATGGCAAGTCGCCTTCATCTGCCTGAGGACTTAAAAACTTCTTGTTATTCAGAAGACCCTTTCAACTTGTCCTTCCTGATAATACAAATGACTAATAATAGGTTTTTTAATAATAGGCATTAATATGCATTTTAGCAATTTTATGAAATGCTAAATGTTATTAACTAAAATGAGACAAACCATTAAAACCGCAGCCACACAAGCTTGCACACACTCTCCCACACTCACCTGTCTACTGCAGGATGGTGAAGAGGTTGTCTGTCCTGAGAACTCAGATAGCTGCAGGACATTGATCCCCCAACCACCCGGATCCTGAACAGCACTCTGGAATTCTGCAATGAAATAAATCCACAGCCAGAATTAACTATACGGCGAAATACTCAATGTAAAAAAACACTTACTGTGTTTATGTAAACCCAACTGGACAAAAATATAGACTGCGTTAATTTCTCACTCCAAGTATTAACTCAACATGGGATATGCCAGTATAATTACAGGAGCTGACGAAAGATGCCATTTTTAATGCTCTTTCTTTAATTACTGATTGTGAATCTCTGACTAATCCACAAGGTACCAAATACAATTTAGCATTTTTACAAAGAACCTTGTGATTTTTAAGTTCATCAACACAAATGATTAAAGCTTCATTTTGGTGATATGCATTCTATTTCTGCATGAATAATTAATAATTTCATCAAGAAAAGTTTCTCATCAAGTCCTCTGGCAGGCTCTAATATGTTTCTAAAGTGTAAAATGTGTTTATATCCTTTAGTCTTTAGCCACTAAGCGGCACTATTGCACTGAGTGAAATTCATGCTCATACAAAAAAACTAGTTTAAGTCAGCTCAGCATTGACATCAAGCTAAACTCTGTAAAAGGTTGTCTTTTCTTGTAGATCTAGGATCAGGTTTGTCAGCAGAAGAGTTAAGGTCAATATTTAGTAAGGAGTGATCTCTACTTAACAGGAGCAAAATAACAACTATGTAAACAGGTAAAAGACTACTCTCATCTTTGCTCTTTGTCTTTCTGTATACAGAGCTAAAGAAAGTTCTAACTGGAAATGTCTCCCAGTGCATCACGCTGAGCCATTTAGCCATGCAGATTCACTCCTTATATGGGTTAATTTTGATCAGAACATAATCTCTGCTTAATTTTTTACAATGAATGCATTTTTTAAATCTTAAAAGTTGTGTTCTGGATTAGAATTTAAAGTTTAAGAATTCTAACATTTCTGTCCTTGTGCATTCTGAAATGGAAATGCTGTTTCAACCAAAAATTAAATGGAATTTTCTTCTTTTTCAATATGAAATCTGAAATTTTGCTGGCGCGGCACCAAGAGGAACAGAAACAAGGAGTCTTGCAGGGAGAGAGTGAAAAATAGACAGCAAAAATAGACAAGAGGGTTCTGAAACGGTACAGTCAGAAGGGAAATGGGGACTATTTCTGTGGGATTTTCTATAGCTCTGATGTCTCAAAACTGATTGCAGAGATGTGAGCAATATTGCCTCAGCAAAGCTACCGACATGTGGACGGAAGCAGTTGGGTAGCATTACCATGCTGCATACGTACCGACAGTCATCAGAATGTCTGAGAAGACTACATCGCCTTTAGAGGATAAGATTGGTGATGAGACAGACATGAAATCCTAGTAATTTGCATTAAGATTTTGGTGGTCATCATACTGATAATGAGCTCTGAGCTGGGACCATAAACACTAGTGGATCGTATATTCTTTAAAGCACCCAGCAGAGGGCAGACAGTAACTAATGAATGGAATATGGCACAGAGAACATCTGAGATGTAATGAAGAAAGCAATGGATGGAATTCCCAATCTTGCACCTAGACCGTCATCCTCCTCCAGAGTTTGGCACTAACCCTATTTTAATGGTCCCACTCCAGATTAACAAATTCTTCAACAGCAGTTAACTACGTCCAGAGCAGGCTCACATTCCTTTGCAGTGCAACAGGTCTCAAGGATGGAATCAGGTTGGGACTTCTTTAACACACCTAACTCAAGTCAGCCTCTAATCATCAAGGCTGACTGGAGATCTTAATGCCTCTAGATGTTTTCATAGTTTTAGTTATGAACAGGATTCTCACAGGAATGCTTTAGGCAAGAGTCAAGAGCATCTAAAACATGTTAGACACTTCTTCAATCAACAAATTTCTCATTCTCTATCAGAGAAAGGTGGACATCACACACTCAAAGCAAATTATTCAATATTGTAGATAGCTATAGGCCTACTTTAAGAAATCCATTACTTTTACAGGCAATAAACATTAACCTCAACTACAGTTTTGAGAAATGCTCAAAAACTCTTCTATTGCATATGGACAGTGATTTTGTGTGATAAGAATGCTTTTTAACAGAGCATACCAAACTAACAACAAAATGCTAGCCATCATGTACTTTAGAGTACATCTCTCTGATCCCAGGTTCATTATGTGGGGTTAATTGTTGTGCCCCAGCCTATAAAAGGCTTTAGTAACAAGGCTGGGTTATACTATGTAAATTAATTGATTTATAGACGAGGCCAACTGCCAAACAGAGCACACTGCTTAGTTGACTCTCCTTTTGTCTATGTAATTACCTCTGAGAGAATACTTGGGATAGCCACTCAATGTCTCTTTTTCTCACAGCCACATACAACCACACACACACACCCCATATTCTAAAATCTATAGAACTAGAGAGATAAAGAAAACAAGAAAAAAGATAAGACCTACATGCCCCCCAAAAAAGATGGAGATATGTTACCATAGTCCAGCCTGTCTGCTGACCTGTGAGTGGGGAAGGCATGAGAGAGTGAGAGCCCTAATCGTGGAAGAGGGCAGTAAGAACAGTGGCAGCAGGGGACTGATACTGACTGCATAGCCTGTCCTCTGAGCAGGAGGAGAAGAGAGATGAAATGAGGGAGAGGCAGGCTCTCTGTAGAGCAGCACATGGCTACCCACATTGATTAAATAGAGTGAGATTTAATCAAATAGCCCACTGGGGGGTGGGACAGGCAACAGGCGGAATGCTGCCACGGTATAATGAATGGAGTCTATCCTTGCAGGAGATGAATTCAGACGGATTGTCTCCTATTCTCCCCCACTTCCTGTCTTTCTCATGTCCTCTCTTTGTTTCTTCCTCAACCTCACATACATTCTTTGTCTTTCCCAACCTCTCTGTTGCTTTATTTGGCCTGTCTTCTTCCTCGGAAAACTGACTATGCCACATTTTATTTTGTGCCTCTCTGGTTTGAGAACTCTTTGCTTGTCCCCAACACTCTTTCACTCTATTCTTTTGTTTTCTTTCTGTATTTCCCACTTTCTGGTTCTCTCCAGCCGTGCCCTTTCATAATAAACCAATCTACCTGACTGCCTCCAGCAGAATGCACCACTGATGCCATTAACGAGTCCCTCCAGCTTTTGTGGGTGACATGCTAATTGGCACGCACCTCATCAGAGTGATTAGCAGTGTGCCAGCAGTCGTGTGGTGTAAGGTAATGAGGGAGTTAGTGCGCTGTATGTATGGCGGTCTAGGAATGTGATTTGTTTGACACAGATGCACAGCTGGACGTGTCAGAACAGAGAGGGCTGCTCAGTCGTGCTTTGGCCACAGAATGCTAGTGGTCAGTGTGGCAGCGGCTGGATGGAGATGCTTAAGGGTGGCCAGATTTGAGCAGAAGAGGGAGAGGTGGTAGTTCCTACCTGCGGTTGTGCTCCGTTGACCATTAGGTAGTAGAGCTTGCTGAGGATACTCTGCTGCAGCTGGTCCCATGACACCGACAGGTCCTCTCGCATCAGGAACGGAGGACCAAACCTATGAAGGAAAAGAAGGTTACCGTTTGTGGCAGGAACAGTGTGTATGTGTGTGTGTGTGTGTGTGTGTGCGCACACACATGTGAGAGCAAGCGTGAATAGAAATGATTGTGCATGATTGCAAGTGACTCTGGGTTGTGCGAGAGCATGTCAGCATGTACATGTGTGTGTGTGTGTGTGTGTGTGTGTGTGTGAAGGAGACAGAGAGAGGGGAACCACACCACCGAAAACACCCAGCCTGGCTACAGGCTTGCCTGGGTCCACAAAAGACACCTCCTTCCATGCTCAGCAACATGAGCATTTAAGTCAACTATATACCTGGACTCTGTGCCACACATGGGCCCAGTTAAAAATACAAACAAACAAACAAACAAAAAACAGCACAAAAAGCAAATTAAATGTGAAAGGGCGGGGGTATGGTGGGGGGGACTCAGTTAATAGTTCTGGGATTTTGCTGTGGAGTCAGAGCCAAAAGCAGCCCTGTGGTTCTACCTCACAGGAAACATGGCTGATCCCGTCAGCTTCTGTGTTCGGTGCAGGCTGCTTTTGGTGTTAGGGGCTTTAATATTCCTTTGGTTGTTTGGATTCTGACTTTGCCCTAGGTACAAAGAAGGCTTTCCCAGGACTGCATCAGTAGTGCCCTCCCTCCCTGTCCTTATCTCAACATTTCCATGCTCACTCTCCCCTCTCTCTTACTCTTTTTCTGTCCGAGTACGTTGGTGTGTGATGCTCTGAATTGGGGAGAAGAAATACTCATGGCTCTTAGGTAAAGAGATGCTCCTTCCATCCTGAGCCTCAAAAACCTAAGACTTTCTGCATTAGCTGGTCGCACGCACGCATGCACGCACACGCACACACGTCCTCGGGCATGTGCGTTCACTAAAAAGAAAGAAGCACTGGGACTGAAAGGAAGAAGTTAAAAAAACATTTTATAGTCGCATAAAGCCTACTGGCATTGAAAAACACAAGTATCAGCACTATGGTTTAATAGTGTTGTAGTACAATTTTCTTCTATTTATTTTGAGCATAATTTGTTTCAGATCATAAAATGTCAGTTGTGATGAGTTTATTATCTTATCATATGACAAAAAATATAGCCTAGGCACAAGCATTCTGATTTTTCACACTGGACAGGTATCAGCACCAACCTGTTCGCTAAAATATTTCATAGTACATGTTCAGAAAGTCGTGAGGGCATGTCCTCAGCATAAATTACATCTGTGCACATGGCTACTGTACAATATGTAAGTACTGCAGCAAGTAGCACATCTGCATGGACCACAAAACAAGCCCTCAGTTTGAAGGAAGACACTTTATAGAGGATGAACTGTATAATGAAGACAAGCTGATTTTATAGACTGCGACCACAAGAGGCTCCAGTAGCACATACAATATTCGCAGTAAATTAGACAGCAAATATGACATCTGACATTTCCGGGTGTGCTCTCAAGAGCAACAAGATAAAGTCAGGTCTGCAATGATACAGCCTACCTAAAAATAAGCTTCTGAAACCACTCTGGAAGAGAGTTGCTAACTCTTTACTTTCCAATCATCACCAACTGTAAAAGGAAAACAACTGCCTATGACCCACACCTGGGCTTACTGACCTCTGGATAAGATACAGTTTATGGGCTGGCCAAACTTAGACCCTGTTTCCCATTCTGCTAATGTGTGCTGGTATTCTTTGTGCTATATTCACCATACTCTTAGCTTCTTATGTACTTAATACAGCATTGTTATACCGTTGTGTTCATGTGTCACACAGGGTCTGCAAAATAAAGGGTTGCCTTTAACTAGTGAACCAGAGTACATGTAAACTACAACCAATTTATCCAGATATTTAGCTGGTGTCATAATGCCTTTGTGCCCAGCACTACCAAACCTATACGGATTTGGGTTTGGATTTTCTCTTCTTGAAACCATGTCTAAAATCTCACAATGTTTTGCCTCCTGTGGTGAAGTCTGCTCCTGTTTTGTTTTCATTATTGCTAGCTTTCAAGTTTATTGCTATGGAGACGAGTCAAAGGAGGATACTATGCAGGGGATTTCCTAAAAGTTGAAATGTAATGTTATGCATTTTTGACCTGCATAAATACTCCTTTTGATTTCTGATGTGGATTTAAATGGAATAAACATGGACATTCTTGGTTTTGCAAAAGGAAAAAAAAAAAAAAAAAAAAATCACTGAAATTACAAACATCACTGTACACACACACTTTGACACTGCCTATCAACTAATTCTGACACGGCGAGAGCTGAGTCAAAACAAGGATAAGTGTTTTCATCTCAGTGAGAGAGAATGAAGCCTAACTCCATCTCCTGATGTTCAGAGCTTACCACTCAGTCATTAAGATCTATTAATAAGTCGATTAGCTTAGCATGGCAGGCCAGCATGGTGAGGCTAAGCTACTGTCCTAGCTAGTAAGGCAAGGGTTATTTAATAAATGCCATGAAATGTAGGGTTTCATTTATTGGAGGATATCAGGAAAACACTCAGTGAAACCAGCATTTTAGCTCCTATTGCTTTCAATCATATGTTTCTTCCATAACAAACTGACAAGACATTTCTATTATGGAATAGACATTTTTTTTTTTTTTTGGATACCTGGAATCCTTTTCCTAACTATCTAGATGACTGACATGGCCAAACAAATAGTGTCTGAGGCATAAGTGGGTATCGAACATGTAAATATTTATAACATGCATAAATGTGCATAAATCTTTGCTTCTTGTTGTTTTATCCTGTTTTCTTTTTCATTTGGCATAGCCGACGGGATGGGGAAGACTGTGTACAGGGTAAGTCATGTTCACTGTTTGTAAACAATGTACATAAAGTATATGAATTTTTCCAGTGAATGTACTAGGGCCCTGCTCATAAGGCATGGAATGTAGAAGGCCCCCAGCAGAGCAGACCAGGGTTGTGTGTAGAAGAGCAGGAAAATGGCCAAGCCCTCCAAAAAGACACATTTCATGTTAGAGGAACAGTCGCAGCGGTAACAACCCAAAACAAGCCATGAAATCCTCCAAGTCTCTCCATCCCTCCCCTACCTCGCACTCAATTACTTCCGAAAGACATGTCCCTCCCACTGTGTGAGCTCGGGAAG
>NC_137499.1:31669490-31686990 GCF_041902795.1 Electrophorus electricus
GTACTCCGGTACTCTGTAATGCCACTACGCAACTCTTCCCAGTTCTCACTCAGCAGGTTGCCAGTTGTGCTAATGTAAATATCCTTACTTTTTAATGTGCTGTGTTTTTGAGGACACAAATTTTCCTGTTTTTTCCTTAAATTTATTTTCTAGTACCTTATGTAGTATATCTGGTATTTAATTAATGTGGCTGTGTTCCATGTGTCAAGGCTAATGGGAAGTAATATGTAATATTACAGTAATATTTGGCTTTCCTGCCTACAAGCCATTAATGCTGACCTAACATAAGGTGCTGACAGGAGAAAAAGGTTTTGGATTTTAGACAAGTTTTATATTATGATTGAAATTCCATGACTGAAATGAAGGTGAAAGTGATGAAGAAAAATGTAAAAAAGGAAAGACTGGCTGATTCTTTATAGCAGATATACCAAACTCCTGTCCTGGAAATCTGCTGCCATGAAGAGTTTACTTCAAACCCTAATCGAACACATCTGATTTAGTTATTCAAGACCTTCAGTAGCATTAGAACATTAGAAAATTATACTCGTAAAGGCAGTGGATTTTATGGACTGGACTTGGGCTCATCTGCTCTACAAAGTACATGGACAAAGACAAGTGGTTCAATGCCAACACTGCCTACTCATTTATTTATTGCGTAATGCAGTGTCCAGGATTTGTGTGAGTAGAGGAGCCTAACTGGAAGGCAGTCTTACTGGATTCTTATCATGCCCTTCATACAGAAGTGGCCTCGGTTTCCCGCTCACTCCTAAAGAATCCCATTAGCATTATTAGTGTCACTGGCACGTTTGAGGACATACACGTATGCACAATCCTGGTTAGCAACAGCCCCCTTGCGTTAAACTGCGCAATGCCACTGAGGGTGTTAAACAAACAATGTGTGTATGTGAGTGCCTGAATTGCCACCTGGTCTGGGGAAATATTGCCCTCATCTGCCACCATCCTGCGCAAGCACGCCAGAGAGCCGAACAGAGGAACCGCCAGGCCCACCCTGAGATACCTCTGGCCCTTACTGCTGAACACCAGAGTCACGCACAACGGCCTAAACCCACAGGGATGCAGGCCGAGACAGAGAAGGAGAGAGACACAAAGACAATAAAAAGATCATTCACAACAGGTACAGCATTTTCAAACATGAACCTCTATATCATAGTATGATCTTTTTTTTCCCCCTTTTTTTTTTTACTTTAGAGTTGCAAGACTTTCATGAATAAATCAATACATTTAGCATTAATAATGCATAATTAAAATGACTTTTTATGGATAAGAAATAATGCAATTTATAATCCTGTGCATTTTTGAACAGGGCACTGTATCCCATCATCCTTGGGGAGGCACACAGGCACACACAGAGGCAGCAAAGTAGCATTAGCTAGGGCAACAACAATAAACCACATCTACTTAAGATGCATCTGTCTACGAATGACCAGTGTGGACTATGAATAAACAATGAGGTGCTGAGAATAGCTTGGGTGGCTGGGAGTGTGTGATAACCAGGCCACACAGTCATCTTGCCCTCATTTCCAGGCTAGCTGGAAAGGGACTCAGGGAAGTTTACTTGTTTGTTTGTAAGCAACTAATTTGACATTTGGAGTATATGACCAGGTCCATTATTATGTAATACCTATTTTACAAACAGGTTTCTTGTATTGTTTCAACTACTTTAAAATTTGTTGACACGTAGCCAGTTACAAAACAATTCACCAGTTCTGAGTTTATAACAAGCAGTTTTTGTTCAGTTAGAATCTAGCTAATATTAAAACTGCTGTTATCAAAACATTTTCACTTACAGTTATACCATAGATAACTTCCTCATTTTTCATATTGTTTGAAAAATCATAACCCTCTACTCTTAGTATCTAAAATTTAGAGCTTGAATTTTCTTCTCAAATATATGACACACCGAATCCACCCCCCCAAACAACAACAACAACAACAACAACAATAATGTAGTCAAACAAGCCAAAAAAGATTTGTGGCACTTCTGACGTAGGAAAATCTGATTTGTGGCTCATTTGTGCTCAACGTTCAGTGACTATTATACACCTAGGAGGACCACCAGGGGACGGTAAGCAGCGCAGAGTTTTTGGACTGTACCAAAAAAGGGAGTCACCTTCTCCTAGTACTGAATGGAAATACACTGTCGGTATAATTTTAGACTACCAGCTGCTGTCTATTAATCAACACTTATCTTTGAATAACACCATATTTTATTGCTATTTTATTGCTAAATAGAGAATGGGTTCCCTCTTGAGTCTTGGTCCTTCCAGAGTCTCTTCTTAATCCCCACCTTGGGAGTTTAGCTTGCCTTCTGTTGCCCTCGGCTTGCTCGTTATTGATATGGACCCTTACATTTGTAAAGCTGCTTTGTGACAACTTCTGTTTGTCACTCTCTCTCTCTCTCTCTATATATATATATATATATATATATATATATATATATATATATAAACAAACTTTACCTTGACTTGACCTATTATTCTACCTACTTTGAAATACAAAACAATATTACTTAAAGTGAAATGTCTTTCTCATAAACTTTCTCATAAACTAGGTCACACATTGCCTCTTATTACTGTGATTATTATTACAAATGTTTCCCAGATCAAAAAGCTTGTTCAGTAACTGTCGACACTGGCAACAGCAGCATCAAACTCACTTCATATAGTAATACACAATAGTGACATACACACAAAGCTCAACTTTCACATACAGATACCATTTACTGCAACAGAAATGTGTTTACATCCTCTCCTGGTATAATCCTTTCTCAATTTTGTAATATAACCTGCAATAAGCTAAGAACAGTAGTGTTTAATGTCACCGACAATACTACTTTTGAGGTTGAACACATCAGCAAGCTCATTGGCAACAGAACTGGCCTTTTCATTAATATCAAGTGTGAAGGAATACAAATGTAAATGAAATAGAGCACAAGTACTTTGTGTGTGAAGAGTGAGAACCCTAAAACTTTACTCTTCTTATATATATATATATATATATATATATATATATATATATATATATATATATATATATATACACACACACACACACACACACACACACACACACACACACACACACACGTACATAATTGACTGTTGGCTTGTGGGCACTACTGTGTATTCCCTTAAAAGTGACTATGTGCCCAGTGTTGTCTTAATGTGGCATAAGTTGGTAGTGCATAATAATGAGCTCATAACACTACTCAAGTAACTCAAGTTTAAGTTGGAGGTTAAGTTCAAGTAGGAGGTGGAAGTGATTGTTAAAACCTGTGAAATGTAGCAACAAACAAGCCCATAACTGAATCCTTAAGGTATACAATTAACCTGACATAAATCCTGTTTCACACAAACAGATTTGTATGTTCATGGACAACCACCAAGTCTCTGTAACAACAAACAGAGCAGGTCGGCATTTAATCAATCCTCACTGGCTGTAGGAAGTGTTCATAATGTTCTCTCTGGCTGTTTGAAACGTTCCTAATGCTGACTAATGACTCCATGCCACCAAAACTCAACTCTGTCTATTGAACAGGAACCTCAACTGGAATACCACGCTGGGGGATTCTAATTGTTTCTATATATATCCATATATCACTTGGGAGAAGTCAGTTGTGCTAACATGAGAATAACGGGGGGTGGGGGTTGGTTTAGTAGGAGAGATATACATAATGACTTGCATTTCTATTGCATATGTTTTGATGTTTATATGTTTGTGTGTGGCCAAGTGCAGCCTAAACAAAATGAAAACATGTGAATGAAATTAAGGGATGGCTATACTGCCTGTTTTAAAAGATATGTAATGAAATAGTTAATTTGTGCATGTTCACCTTGTGACAGAGCACAAGGAAATGATGGAACAGGTGTTTATTTTACTGTTTACAAATCACAGAAGGCACTTTCATTTAGCATAAGCCTCTAAACTAAACAATAATATAAGCGTCAGTTGTCTACACAATCTGTGTAGGCCTCTTATATGACTTAGGCAATGCAGAAGCAGTGAGTTGCACTGGTAGATGTTAAGAATATTTTTCTTCTCCAGTAAAGTTATATGTTTTCAGAGATTTGAGGTTTTCCAATGACAAAGATGATCTCTATTAATCTATCAATCTACTTATATGTGTGTTTGTGTGCGAGTCTGTGCATGTGCTTGAAAGACAGGAAAGAGAGATGGAGAAGAATGTGCTCCAAGCACAGCCTAGTACCATAACTAGAGTGTTCTGAGTGTGGGAGGGAGAGGCTGCTTGGTCTCGTGGCCATAAGGCAGGAATCCCAGAGAAGCAGTAAATCAGCACTTCTAATTACCAGTCTCACCTCCCCGACTGCTGATCTGCTGGAGAAGCATGTCACATGTACACTGCATGACAATATACCAGAAAAGAGCACTTGACATAAAAAAAAATTACTTGATCAAGAAATACAGGACCCGACATAAGCTTTTATTGTAAAAATATTATAATTTTGCTGGACAGTTGTGTGATAGTTTGGCCTACATTTAGCAATATATACACGTTTAATCTGTGTAGGTATTAAGTGCGAGTAATAATGAAATACAACAAAAACTACACGTGTGTGTTCACACATCGGCCTGTGTACAGTGTGAACAGTAAACTATGCATATCTGTTTGTGTTTTTGTGTCATGGCACATGTATACATCTGTGAGCATGTTTATATATGTGTGTGCATTAGTGTGTAGACATGTCGATGGGCTACTCCTCTAAACCGTTAGCAGGCCATGGTGTACATTCCCTTGCAGATCATGGTGCAGTGTGAGAAAGGTGGGGTGTGCCACTGGCTTGCAGTCTGAATGCTGCATTGTGTCTGACACAGGAGGAGCTGTTCCCAGAGCAGGGCTCTTCAACTTCAGCCTATTGTCTCTGCATAGAACCAGAGCTCTGGCCTGTTCCGTCTCTGCCTCCAGGGAAAGTACCATAAACAGATACTTCCTTTACTTCTATATATTATATGACAGGTAAGGATTCTGGTCATAATTATTACACAAGCAAGCTTGTAAATTAGTGATACTCTGCTTGATCACTCTTCATAAAAATCACTGATTGCTTAAATGTTAAGATGAAATACTAAAGGCTATGAAGCCATCCTCCAAGAGCCAGAATGCCTAGCTTGTTTGCATATAGGAAAAACAGGAAAGTATAATAGCAGATGATAAGACTCAGGACCAGCTACTGAGCTGTACTCACCTGGTTTGACGCAAAGGGATGGGAAGAGAGATGCACAAGAAAGGATCAAAGGTGTGACTCTGCTTAAGGCAATGTGGGCATGTCAAAGAAGACCTAAAGAAGACAAGAACAGAAATATACTGCACAGTGCTATCTGTCATTCAGCAAAATACAATGTGGTTCATTAAAAAATCCAATGTCCTACTATATTTGACATCAACTTGCATGATACTAGCATGTTACATTTGAGTATTATTACACTGTATATCATAAATAGTACACAAATGTCAGAGAGGAGTAATGTTAATTTCTAAAGAAAGTGAGGAAGCAGTGAACCTTTCAATACCCATTTATAGAATCAGAGAGATCAAAATACACACTATCCTCTCTTGAGATTCTTGTAATTTTACATTCGGTGATTCTCACAGCAAAACCTGACACATGCTCCAGGCATTCCATGTTACCATTTAGCTGAATGCACTGTAACAGTCAGTCCTTCTTTATAAACAGATGCAAAGATGCATCTTTAACAACTGGGACCAAGATTATCCTCAAATTTAACATCATTCTATTGCATGGCTCTTTCCACAGCTTGCACCTGACAACCCTGTGGAGAATGAGGATCACACACCGAAGGGGGGGGAGAAGCCGAAATGGGGGGGAGAGAGAGACTGAAAGAGAGAGGGAAAGACATGATCAGGGAGAGAAAGATTTAAGAAAGACTTATTCAGCTCCAGCCAGCTGCTTGCTCCTTTCCCTCTCTCTTGCTCTCTGTTTTGCTCACTTTCTTGCTCACAGTTTAGAGCTGTAGCTCACCCACAGATGTCTATTCCTGAAAGGGACACCAATCAGCTGCGCATGCTCCCTGCATACAAACAAAGCTGAGGCCCACTACAGCTGCACAGATGCTCAAAGCTGTGATTACTACTGACTGAAAGCCTCATGTTCCAAAGTATGTAGAATATAAGTCCACACATTACCATTAGATTTAAACACCCTAGGGTACACACAGCTACATAGGGCGGTCATAACTGGTCTAAATAGAAAACAGCCTAGTTGAGTGACGGGTAAAACAGAGTTTAATACACTAGACTTGTTTACCATATTTGGACTTAACCTTCTGGCCTAAAAATCAAACTTGTTTTACTTTACTTAATGGCAGTCCTTAATAAAGCAATGTAAAACAATGAAGCTGTTACATCAACATAGACCCCTTTGCACATTTACAGTAATGTGACAGTTTCCTCCAGTCACTCTTAACACTCTACTGAGGAGTGAGCAAGGACTCCTTTCAAGTTCCCTTCTAGCTGGCCTTTTCTTCCCTTCTGATTTTATTTACCTTCAGCATATGTTTCCTGTCTCCACCTCTCCTCAGTCCTGTCTCTGCACATCTTACCTAGGCCACCCCATGTATGTATCTCCACCCACATTACCATACTCACAGTTATTGGCTCAGACCCATTAGCACTCTAAATTTCCTGTTGTGTTTCTCATAATGCTGCGTATTTAAACCCCAGTGTGTTCAGGTAGCTTTGTGGTTGGGTTGGGCAGGATTTTACTGGTCTGTTCATGTGCCTTTCTGTTTCATTCTCACCTATTTGGTTTTGCCTTTTGTTTTCATGTTCAAGTATATGGAGGACACCGACATGGAGGACCTCCTCTATGAGTCAGAATCCAAGACTACAGACCAGCAGTGGCCATTGTGTGTGTTTACCTTTTTGCTTGCCACTGTCTCCTGTTTTATTTCCAGCTACCTTCAGCTGGTGGAGCCAGATGTGACAAGTAAGCACTTACTTTATTACAAATGTAACATTATTTACTACAAACGTCTTGTAGAAGTACAGAGGGGTATGCGGTCATCTACAATTTTAGCACATGAGACTGCTCTCAGTTCAGCAGTGATACAGATAAACTCCAGCAACACTGTTGTACCTGTTCCACCCACACCAGAAGAACACCTAATACCATGCCACTACCATATTGGCATCAGTGCTGTGGTAAGAATGGCCTGTCAGGATATCTGGTTAACAGTTAACTGCAGCAACACCCTAGTGATTAATGGATTATATTTATGGATTATGTTTAACAAACTGTGGATGGCAATAGATGGGTTACAACTGTACACCTATAAAATGTGTAGTATAAGTGTGCTCAATAAAGTGTCTGGTGAACGTAAGTGCAAGGCAGGCTTTTCCTGTGGGTGGGTGGTAGGTGGTGAGTTTTGATAAATTGTTAATGTAAGGAATATTTATAGTAGATACATATCTGTCTACCTGAGCTGGTTCAAAATATGTCAAAACAGAAATATGAGATTTTACTAAATAGTACATTTTCTATTTGTTTCAGTCAAGTGACTCTCATGCTCAGTAAATGCCTGGTATTGGCTGTATGCTTTGTAGAAAATGTCCTTGTGTAAACCCCACTTCCAATTATTATAAAGGATGGCAAAAAGGACATTCAAGTGAGCAAGCAGGTTTCCCCTATAGCAAAGAAGGAAAAATCATTCCTCTCTTATCCAGAAAAAAGAAAAGAGTTTGAGATGAAGATTGGTCTAGGCTGAAATGTTCTCTTATCAAATCCCACCTTTCAGATAATCATTGACAGATTTGTCTTCTTTTTCTTCAACTGGCCGTTTTTTTAGACAATTCATTTTTTACTTGTACTGAAGTCTTATGATTATTATACATTTTGATGAGATATGTAAATTTTTAATAAGAGAATGACAGGTGTAAATCATTCATGTGGGTTCTAATTATAGATGCAATTCTGATTTAATCATGACAGAATATTAAATGTGACTTGCAACGCGATCAGTACATAATAGAATATTCAACAGGATGCAAATAGTTATAGATAAAATACATAAAGATTAATAAACAGAGCACACAGAGAGATTTGAAATATAGCAACAGATGTTCTGAGAGAGATTAACAACTGTGCTGAGTCAAAACCAGCAATGATGGAAATCGCACTGAGAGAGAAATTCACTTTAGTAAAATAACAAAAGTTAATCTGTTACAAGATTACTGAACTTCCTGATATAATAGTCACAAAACGTATTCAAGTGAAGCAGGAAAGAGGCCATTGTGCATAGGTACCATTTTTAATTCTTGTGCATATTTACTTAGTGTGTTTAGTGATGCTGATTGACCTCACCACAGGTACAGGAAGTCCCAAACATGACTATTTAACACGCATGTTTGCGTGTTAAACCAACCACTTTAATAAACACCCACATTTTACTTAAATATGGGGCCTACAGTACCTATGCCGTGGACATGCATTTTACCACAATATTTAAATAGAAAGCACTCTGTGCACTCTCAGTTGGGCTTGACCAAACTTTACTTCCACTATGCCCAAATGACTTTTTGAGCATGGCACTAGCAGCACCAAGCTCAAACATTGGAAAGACACACTGTAAAGACATTTATGTGAACTCAATTCATGCAGCGTGGACCCATGAAACTTTACTTTCCGCCATGAAACATCGGCGGAAGAATAGTTATTTAAATTCCAAGCAGGATCAGGCAATTGGGCAATGAATCAGTGGCTTTTCCACACAGAGTCTTCTCCAACGAAGCAAGCTAAATATTCTCACCCACTTTTTCACACACATGCAGATACCAGAAATGGGCTGTGGAGCTCTGGATGAAATTGAACCCAGGCACACAGACTGATGTACCAGCCTCAGTGGAACATGGTTGTTCTACACTGGAGTTTTAATGCAGATTTAAGGCAGATTTAGAAACTGTGTATATAGGCAATTTTATGTCAATTTCACATTGTAGCATGAGAAATTGTAAGTCGTTCTTCTCCAGAAGGTGGTGCATGCCATGACCTCCTGTGGAGCTGTTCCATTTGTGATGTGAGCTCTTGTGCTGGAAACTGTATGTTCTGGAGAGTTTTGTTTCCCTAGCCTATTTTGAGCTGTCACATTTGCAGCAGCTGAAACCATCTTTTTGCAGAGCTCTACTTTTATTAAATTTGTGTAAAATCCAATCAAAAATCCAAAAGTTCACATGCCCATAACTTCAAGACCTTTATAATGTAAGTTCAGCTTGAGTCTTCTCCTTACAGAACAGTGGCAAACATTAAATGAGAAAATATCAGATGTTATCTTTCTACCTATCACCATTTAATGTGAATCTATCAAATCAATGAGCTTCTCCATGTCCCCACCATTCACGCATACAGCCCTACATCAACAGCAGGTTCAGACCTAGCAATAAAACTTTTTATATCATTGAGAAAACATCTGCAGATAATTTGGATTGGCTATTGACATTCACTCAAAGTTAGCTCCAGTTTCTTCATCTCCTGGGTGTTTTTTTAATGAAAGTAGCATAAAGCATAGGCAGAACTATAAATTCAATACCTTGATAATGTAAGACCAGCTTGAGAATGCTTTAAACTGCCTATGTAATCCTCTTCTTACAGATCAATGGCAAACATTAAATGAGAAAATATCAGATGTCATCTTATAAACTTTTTCTCAAAAGTCCTAGTGCCTTTTTCTTCAAATTCATGTGAAACTGATCGAATCATGTTTAACTTTGTCACAAATTCCACAAGCACACAGATCAGGGAAAAATGGAGAAATTTAGACTGTACTACAAAAAAATGACATGAAATAACCTCATGAAATAATCACTTATAAAATACGGTGTCAGTGGTCTGCATATAGTGGGAATCTTATAGCTAGAAGTAGTTCCCTTTGCAAAAAAAAAAAAAAAAAAAAAAATCACATGACCAAATTCTATAAAAAAGCTAATTATATAAATGAACAAATTCTATTTTAAAAATCTATAAATTCTATGAAAATGTCTCTGAGTACAAAGAGGACAGAGAATTCTGAAGTTAATATGGGTGGTTGAAGAGACAAGATTACACTGTTAATTGACCTATTTCATCATGTGGCACAGATACGCGACATAAACCTAGCCTAGCTACTATGTGGACACACCCATATGACAGCTGCAGAAGCAGAAAAGTTTGTGTTTGCAAGTTTCACAGCAGGGAGGTAATGAGCAGAAGAGTTCTGACTGAAAACTAAACCACTAATTTAACCAGTTCTGAGCAGATGGATGAGAGAACACAAACACACAAATGATGCCTGGTATAACTTCTATAAGGTATATATCTTAGAATTCGTCAGACAGTAAACATAGACTGTTCACTTTAATTAGTATTTAAAGTTTACAACTATGCAGGGCTGCACTGCATTGGTTAGCATGGTCTGCTGAGAGAGAGTGATAGAGAGAGAAGGAGAGAGAGAGTGTAAGAGAAGGAGAAAAAAGGGAGTGAGAGAGAGAGGTGAGGGAATGGTATTGATTTTCAGACTAATGGCACTATAGAAAAACAGCTCTTCCATATTTCATTAAACTCTGATGTTAACAAGACGAATTTAAATCACTGTCAGTACCCATCACCACTTAATGCGAATCCATCAATGGGCTTCTCCATGTTTACCATTCACTCACACAGCCCTACATCAACAGCAGGTTTAAATCTAGTAGGGAAACATCTTATATAATTGAGAAAACATCTGCAGATAATTTGGACTGGCTATTGACATTCACTCTTTGGCATACAGCGCAGAACGCTTGAGGTTCTTCATCTCCAGGGAGCTTAATGGTAGTAGCATAATGCATAAAGGTAGAACTAAAACAGAAATATAAATAGCAAGCATAACAGAGATTAATAAATTTTTTATGTAAGAGATGTGTAGCGCTGCTCACTATGATGTAATCCTTAGTCCTTCATGGTTACAGAGAGCATTATTTTAACATTTACAGTGATTGTACAGTTACATTGTTAGTTAGAGCAGATTAACTCAGAATCTGCCATTCATACAAATAATTATCGTGTCTCAGTTAGTATTCAAATGTCCCAGCTGGATGAAAACCTCTGGTTCCACTTTCTGGCAAAGGGTTCCCTGAAGCTCAACCAAAATAAAAAAATAAACAGGGAGAAAAAAAGGGGGAAAGTAATGTTGTTATAACAGTTTATGGCAGGATGAGAGATAGCGACAGGAAGAACAGAAGAGCACATTTTCACTCACTGTGATGTACCATGTGGGGTTTAAACATACAGCCAGATAGGCATTGATATAAGATGGTTAAATCACTGCCTACCTTTAATATATTTCTAGCTGGCCTGTTAACACTATGTACATGTTAAATTCATCACTGATGAGCAACTGGACTGCTTTTTGCTTTGCATGCCAACTGGCTATGCCAAATATTCTTTCATCTTGAATTCTTTCATTCCTCAATGCCAACTACCAAATATGCAAGCACTCACGTAAAAGGCAAAGAACATGGGTGCAGCTGCAGTATATGGAGCCCCGACACACACACACACACACACACACACACACACACACACACACACACACAATCATTCCTCACACCACACCCATACTGAGTAATTACAACTCCAACTTTGGTGAAATAAGGAAGGTCCACTTATCCTCATTCCCTTAGGACTCTCAGATATATATTAATACCATTAGCATTAGTTTAGAAGAGCTAGTTCTGGTAATTAAGGCATAATCCAAGGATTTGAGAGGAATTAAGTTTGATATGGGAACAATGGATGATATTCTCAGATGGCTATTGTGATGGAAAATATTATCCGATCATGTATGTCCTATTTTCTTTATTAAATTACTCTTTTAATCATGTCTGACTTGCTGTTTATTCAAATTTCCACCACACTATGCAGATATCTATTGGGAATTCAAAGTGTCTAAACAAGTTGATAAATGAGCGAATGCATATAGCTGGAATACTAAAGCAAGGTGATGGGTAGCAAATAACACAAAGGTCATTGTTTTGCTTCCCAGGGCGCAAACATACTATAATTCTCATAGATATGCAAGTGGAGAATAGTGTCTGTAAAAATATGTCTTGTAAAGTAAAATGTGAGATGAAACCATTCAACTTCAAAAATTAAACTATTTCACTCACATCTTAACATTTTTATTGCACTATTCTGACAATTACAATTCAGTGCCTATATCACAGTACAAAGCCTTTACTTGAATGTCCCATTTCCAGTTAATGGCTATGTGTCAGAAATGATCTGGATCCTGTTTATGATAAAATTGGCTGTGGTGTAGTTAGTGAGCAAATCAGATTATTAGTGGTCTTCAGAGGCTTCTGAATATTTGGAGGGAGGTGTTTAAGGCAACTCTGGAGGAGGGTACATCAAGGGAAGAGTTTTGCTCTTGGCTTAAAAAAATGTAGCTTGCTGTCAGAATATGGTGCTGGCATGCTGCTCAAAGGAAGATTAAAATTTGCAGGGATAAAGGCAGAGATCTCTCGTCATATCAAAGCACGTTTCTGAGAAAGCAGACACTTGGACTGCCCTTGAACCCACAACCTTTTGCTCATGGAATGCCCTGAAAATCTAACAACTTGCCTGGATCAGCATCAGCTCTTGTCCTTGCCATCTGCTCGACCAGAGTCAACCATATTTAGCATGTTACTGTAAGAAATACCTCGCTGGAGAAAAACGAGACTGGAATGGGGCACTTTGCTTTTTACTGGGATAAAGGAACTCAAGCCAAGCTTCTGAAATCTCCCTCGCCCCAACACAAAAAAGGTTAATGTGGAATGTAAAATATACAGTCCTGGAATTAAGGGCATAACACTCTGCCAAGTAAGATAGCTACAATTCCTGCACAGCTTGCAGAACCTCTTTTTAATTTGTTACTATGTATTAGCAATGTATGAGGCAATGAGGTGGCCCCTGCTGAGGTGAGCTTTTGGAATGCTCACCTACATAACATGGCTGTGCAGTGCAACAGTGACACTTAGACACTCACTTGTACTGGGCTTGGAAGTGCTCTTGAACAAAGCTGTGACATACACAGGTCTGGTGCTCTGGAGACTCTGATGCTGGTATTTCTTCTCCCCCAGCAAGACCCTGAAATAAACAACAGAGTTTAACACAGAAACAATAAAGGGTTCAAAAACACTGATGTGGGGAGAAAAAAGGCTAGAGACATGGTATTTTATAGCATAATTATTTGTCATGACTACAACCTACAAACACAAATGTTAAGATTAGATGAGTAAAGCCTTTGACATAATTTATACAAAAATCAGGTCTCTCATGACAACAGGAAACGTTTCTTGACAAGATCAGTTCAAACTGATCGTGCTTTCATATAAAATCCTAGGTTGCCTTTACAACTTTATATTCACCACTTTGTGTGCTTGCTTGTTAACAGAAAATGCTCTTCAAAGGCAAGTGAAACAGCTGAACTGATCTGAATTCTAGCACAGCCAGTGCACATCTTGTCCTTATAGTCCTAGTTTTTATTTAATCACCCTGAGACTGGCAAGATCTGCTTATGAGACAGATAAAGACTACTGGTACAGCTCATCACTGAGCCACTCATGACAGGCATCCAAACTAATAAGGCATGTGGAAAAGAGTTGGAGGGTGAGAGGGAGGACTGCTTATCATCATCAATAGTGTATTGATGATATAAACAAAAGCAATACAACACTGAGTTTTGGATGAAGCTTTACAGAAAACTACACCAGCAACACTATTCAACTCTGTAGCTAGGGAACAGTGAAATGTAGAACTGTGAGAGCATGCCAAGGAAACAAATACATTTATGTTGCACAGTTACAACAAACAGCAGCAGGAAAGTGTTTATTGTAAAATGTATTACATTTGCCAAAAAATGGTATTGGCGCATCATCATGCCTTACAATCCTAACATATTACTCAACTGATATCAACATATAGAAGGCGGTGAGGTACAGAGTGCAGCTCTCAGCACAAGACAGAAGAGCATATTGGATTTAAAGGTCATTTGAACGAAGGATTTTTTAGGGCTAGGTGATATTGAAAATTAATTATCACGATACAACCTTTTTAAAATAAATAAATAAATAAATCAAATCAAATCACCAATTGGCTGATGTAACATTTTACTGATGTGGAAATCTGAAATTTGAATCAAGTCATTTAATGCATAACATTTCAGTGCTTGATGTACATTTTCCACATTTATAGCCCACCCTCTGTATGTGTTGCACTCTGGTAAAGAGTTTCCGGTCAAAAAATTTGAAATGTTCTCTAGTACCCTAATGGTTGCTCCTGTATCAATCCAGATTTTAACAATCCAAGAAATAAAATAGCAGCTGTCAGCAGCCGAGTGGCAGTCAGAATGCAGGACTTTTATTTCATCAGAATGAAGCGCTTTCAAAAGCTGAAAAGTTAGTGGGCACATCATGTTTCTATGGTTACAGTGGTTAGTTGAGCCATTTTTCCTATCAACACAAAATGTGCTCTAGGAAGTGCTTTTCCATGCAAAATGTTACAATCTGAATTAGTTCTTTTTCCCAGTTATTATCACATCTCATAGGCATTGGGTCACGTGTTGGTTATCACATCCTATTACACAGTCCTATTTTACCTTCATTACTGTGCAAAAGTAATGTAAAGACATTACAGGATATGATGACATCCCAGAAGCACACTATTGTCTTGGTACTTTTAGATACATTTTACAGTTCAGGTATATTCAGCTTTAATTGTTACCAAAAGGTCACACATTCTTTTTATAAAAATGCAACGATAGATGCCAAAGGCTCAAATTTTAGTTTACTAATTAAAATATGATGTTGAAAATTCTGTGAATTTCCCCAATGTGCGGCTATGCAGTCCCATACTCAGCAAACTCCGATGCACTGTGTGTCCTGATACCTTTCTAGTCAGCATTAACTTTTTAAAAGCAATTTCTGCTACAGTAGCTCTTCTCTTAGATCATAACAGACAGAGGTTCACTCCCCATGTGCATCAATGAGCTTTGGGTGCTCATGACCACACTGGTTGTCCTTCCTTGGACCTCTTTTGGTAAGTTTCACCCTCTGCATATCGGGAACACCCCACAAGACCTGATGTTTTGGAGATCCTCTGACCCATTCATCCAGCCATCACAGTATGGGCCTTGGCAAAGTCACTTAGATCCAGACTTGCTGCCTTATATAATCGTGCCCCTTGACAGAGGCCACTGTAAGGTAATCATTGTTATTCACTTCACCCGTCAGTGGTTTTAATGGTGTGGTTGGTCAGTGTAGGGACAATCATTTGGTGCTGTTTGCTGACAGTAATATTATTCATACAAGCATAAATTTTTAAAAAGTGTCAATCTTACTTGGGATTATAAAAATCTAATTAATGCAAAGTTACTGCAATAAATCTTGGTTAACTGTTCACAGTGAGCCAAAATGGATACAGAGAGATCCATCTGTACTAATTTGCCTTGATGAACAATGTCAATGAAATCACAAACTTATTCATTTTACTGAGATAAGTCTTTTTTGAAACAATACTGGCACTAAACAATGAGTTTAACTTTAAATAATATTTACCTGATTCACAAATTGATCTCAGAGAGAAATTCTAGTGCATAAATAGAAACAGAAACAAAAAGTCCCAGGTTGGCTACTGAGACATAACTGCTCCCTCCTTTAAAAGTAGGTGTAAACAGAAACTTTTAATTTGTAATTGAAAAGTGATGTCCTCACCTCCAAGTGTGAAACTTGTATTAATACATTACCCTGATAGAAAGACTGATTTGTCAGTCAGTAAATAAAGCAAAATCTTCTAAAGTCTCAGAAAAGCTGTTTTGGATTATATACTATAGGGAATGTACATTCTCTGTCTGTCTGTCTTAGGAATGTACCACTGCTCTCTCCTACCCAGAGTACCTTCACTCTAAATGTCTTATCTGCCCCTCACATTTTCTTTCTGCATCTCCTTTCTCACTCTGTTCACTCCCTGGTCTATCTAATACTCTTTAGCCAATAATTAGGGCTCTGAAGTGCATGCAAGGCAGTACCCAAACACACAATGAGAGACAAAAACACTGCTCGCTCTCTCTTTAACGGCTGCTTGGGCTGAAGGGTTCAGCAAAATCTCTCGTGGTATTAAAGTGCTTGTGGGTCAAGTAGTTACATGCTGCCAGCTGCAACCAAACGAGCTTTAGCAGCTTGATTTAAAGCAGAATGCTGGGGCCCATAAATAGGTGATTTCTAATGAGAACATCCCTATTCAGCAAACTAAGGAGAAATACAGGGCAAATCAGGTCTTTACTCCAGCAGAAGTCACAGATATGGTACTCTCAATTTCTAGGCAATGCAACATTGCTCGGAAAAACAGACCCACTGCTAAGGAATGAGCCCTCCTGCTTGAGGGATGTCCATCACTTTTTTTTTTTCATAGTCCTGTAGGCTATGAAAACCAAGACCTGAGGGATTCACAGAAGCGTGAACATTTGGTAAATAGTGCAAGTTAGTCAGGATTTCTTGCTGACATATAAAGAAAATATGCCTCCCTGCTCACTGACAGTAACATTTTGCCAAATTTAATGCATCTGATAGCACCCCTACTGCCTATTCTGCTTAGATTCCCACACAAAAGTTGTAACCATGCCCCACCATCCTTCCCACTGTGGGAAAGGCACTGTTGCATGAATACATTCCAATGATTCCAATGTTATCTTTTCAGAGAGAATGAAAACACTTCAGAGCATTCGTTTTGCCTTATCACCTCAGTAAATTCCCTTGACCAGCCAACTCACTGTGGTAAGTGGGAGGACTGAGGTTTCATATGATAACAGATTCTACCGCATGAGTGGGAACACTTTACTGTAAGGCATGTATGCACACACCAACATGGTCAGTGACAATGTCTGAATGATTACTTCAGGTTAGGGCAAAAGGTATCAAGTTAGGGCAAGAAACAGTGACATAGGATGTTTCTATTATTTCATATTATGAACAAGCCTGGTAACCCATAGTACAATGTCCAAATCTAAAATTAAGATGACTTAATGAGGAATAGAAACTTGAGAATACCTTTTAACTATTACCCATTAAAATTATAAGTAATTATCACAAGCATAGATAGAAATGCTTCAGAAGTTAAAATTTTGAGCTAGTTTTTGCTACACCTTGTTTTTCATAGAGACAATCAAACCTTTATCAACTATGCTGCAGTTTGAGAAAGATTATTAGATAGACTTGCATTCACTTGCCCAAAGTGACTACAAAGGCTCAAAGAAGTACCAAGAAGTACTGGAATGTGTACTAACTGTAAAATATAAATAAACGCAATATATGGGTGTTGGGCATATGCGGGTTTTAGAAATATAACCACCTATGTTGGCTAAATCATTAGGACAAATGGATTTTTCAAGGTTAATGATGAATTAGCCAGGATTTATACATGACACAATAGGATAATGTAAAATAACAAAGGTT